>NC_044978.1:151081472-151381472 GCF_008728515.1 Papio anubis | reverse complement strand
ATGCATCCATCGTTAGATTAAATAAACAAACTTAGGCAATCTTATCTGAAACACAATATCTCTAATATCCCATAAAAATTATTGTCACAGTTAGTCATAAACTGCCATACATAGGGTAGATAAATCTGATGAATGGATAGATGCATAAGCAGAATCATCACTGGTTTGGGTAGTTTTAAGAATGTGAAGACAACATCTGGCTTTGCTTCTCAGGCACCTCGAGAAGTTAGTACAATGTTCTTAATATACTAAATTAAAATGTGATGATTGAACATTATTCCACCACCCTAACTCCATTATATTTGCTTGAAGAAAACAAAAGGACATGGAGTATAAAGTTAACAAAGCACGGTGAATGATAATATATGTTTTAGTTTAAGTGCAGTTTATGCATTTCAGCCCAAATCCCCTTGGTGAAAGCCATTTTCAGAAGTAAACTTTAGGATATGCTGCTCTAAAACTGCTGTATTTAGCTGATGGTTCATAAATTCTCTGTTGGAGATATTATGGTCTACAGTGGATTCTAGTTAATTGGCACATCTCAGTGGAAATTGAAATATGCCAGTTAGACAATGATTGTATCATTTAAATACGTAATTGTTCTTATGAACTATCAGACACATTTGAAATTAGAAAGGACTTTTGAAATGCGAAACATTGACCAAATTGTATATGTACATAATTAAGACAAATTAGAAATGCAGATGTTAAGCATGATAAAAAACATTATCATCAAGGCATATTCCTATTTTTCTGTTCAGCAATTTAATGAGTATTATAACCTATCTGGTCAACGCAAACCCAAAATATACCTAATAACCAGAGTAAAAAATAAATGTTAAGTCTTTATCATTAATACCACTCTGTACTAATATTATTTTAGAAATCCACCAAGGCCAAAAATGGTACAAATTTGCTGCTTTTTATACTTAAATGTTATAAATGAAGGCATCAATTTAGAGTAAATTAATTTCTCATGGAAAAGACAAAATAATTTTTTAAATTTCAAAAAATTGTATATTTGAGTACTAATCAATAGGATGTTTCTCCAATATGTACTAAGATGATTATTATGGACAAATATATATCATGTAAAAGTCTATTTGCTATAAGAAATATTTATAATGGAGGACATCAAGGAATTCACAAAAGATGAAATACTAAGAGCTTTCTCTGTTTCTAAGGTATTAATAATGCTTTACCAAGAATTTTGTTCTTAATTCACCCCAAAACTTAAAATTCATATTTTTGGCAATTTATATAATCATAGACTATCTGAAGGGTTACAAATGTGAAAGGTCAATGTCTTGGTGTTTTCCAATGAAAATAATTTATAAGTATTAATAAATTATATAGTTTTTGCAGTTACTTAGAAATATAATGAGTGTGTGGATACATATATGGAATGGAAAAATTTTATTTTGTGCAATTACAGCTAAGCTATCTTATTAACATAGCATAAACCAGTAATAATTATAACATTAAAATGTTTAAGTCTAGAAATAATAAAAGAGATTTAAATAATCATTATTAGAACCAGATAGAAGATCCATTCACTGGTATTTTCCTTTGCATAATTAATAGCCACATTGTTTAAACACTTTCTTTTTTATTTAGCATCATCCAATACATTTTAATACAAAGTAATTAAAAGATTTCATTTGCTGTGTTGTATCAAAAATCTATATAATCAATCACATATCCTTGAACACTTTTAAAATAATCTTAATTAGCATTTCACAAAGCACTTTGTGGAGCACCCTATGAGATTAATTCAGAACAATGTCTTAAAATACAAAATTAGTTTATCAAATTATATTTAAATTTAATAATTTACATATACATTTACAGAAACACTTTAAAATATCGATTTATAATCTCAGAAAATATGAATGAATATTCCTGTTTTTCTATTCCCTGGTAATTGTAGTAGGCAAATTCTAGCGTTACCAGTGTAGTCCTGCACCCTGGCGTATAATTCTTGTCTAGCCCAGGCACCTGAGCACCGATATAACCTATGGATATGATGGGGTAGTGACTCCCTTGATCAGGTTATGCTATGTGACATACAGTGTTGGAATAGTCCCTCCTGTGATTGCATTATGTTATAGAAGTCTCTGTTATAACTGACCTGAGGGAAAGAAGAAATCAGAGGGAAGAGGTCCTGCTGGCACAGAAAAAAGCAAATAGCCATGTTGTGAATTGCCCACAGGGGGCACATGACAAGGAACTGAGGGCAGCCGCTGGGAGATGAAGGTGGTCCCCAACTGACAGCTAACTGGAAAACAGAAACCTTAGTCCTACAGCTACAAGAAAATAAACTCTTACAAAAATCGCATGAGGAATACAGGCAGGCCAGCCAGCTCCTTCAGTTCAGTTTTTTGAGACCCCAAGCAGAAACCTCCAAGTAGAGAACACCAGGCCTGGAGTCCAGACTCACAGAAACTTTGAAATAATAAATTGTGTTGTTTTATGCTGCTATGTTTGTGGCAATGTTTTATGCAACAATAGATAACAAATATAATTGTTATGTATTGTCATTTTAAAATTATCAAATACATAAAATTATTTTAGTTTAATTTTTAATTCTTTGAATTCTTATGGCTTTAATACTTCATATTTTGGGGAACAAGAATTTTTTTTTTAGCCCACTCTCAGCTTACTTTCATCATTCAGTGATTTTTTTTTCTTTTGGAATATATTAAAATGATCTTTATGCTTCTCAAATAAATAGCAAATCTTTTTCCTAAGTCCTTTTAAAAATTTTCCTTTTCAATGTGTTTATGGAGAGTTTGATATAAAGCTTTTATTTTGAACTTTACAGTTCCACATTCTGATTTATTTTCCTTTGCTTTGATGTTATGAAAGCCCTCTCAATTTGAAGCTATGTTTGCATTGGTTTGCTAGTAGATCACTGATATTTCATTATTGAAGGTCACATTACTCAGTTGAATCTGAACAACTCAAGGGCATATTTTTCAACCACAACATTTTCAGATTTAAATTCATCATTTCTCATATTCCTACTTTCTTCTTTTTACTGTCAAAATGAATATTCTTTTATTACATATCCTGAAAGAACCATCTTATTATTATTATTTTTTGTCTTCTACTTTCCCTTCTAAACTCAGTCACAGTGTTTTATTAAACCCTTGTTTCATGATATAGAAATTCCCTGCATGCTCCGCCTTTTGGTCATTTTGCTTTTTTAGAAATCTGGCTGGCTTTTGATGACATAGAATCTAAAACTACCTCCATGAAATAAGCGTTCATTATTTTCTCGCTTCCGCAGGAACTCAGGGTTTCTTTCTCTACAAGAAGTCTTCCAGAGAAGTACTTGATCACATTCTCAGAAAAACTGCTGCTCCTTTGAGCCTAATGTCAATCTTCCTTATTGTCATCACTATTATTCATCTATCTCCTAGTCTCTTGTGCATAGTTGTTTGAAGTGCTTTAATACCAGGCTCCATTTCTTGCTTCTCACAATGCCATGTTACTGTTGGGTCCTTTGGACATAGATGTGGATGGCTCATCCAATAACCTAGGCCATATTTTTTCAGTTCTGTGTATGTAATGAACTTCTCTTTCAATCTCTTCTAATTAGTGATGCACTTTTATTCAGGTCAACATTGACTGCAGAAATTTATTGCATTAAAATATCACCATTTTGACTACATTGTCCTCATTATGTGTATTCAAGTAACTGTTCTTCAACTTTATTTTGATGAAAAGTACAACAATCCCTCTAACTATACATTGTGAGCAATTTTGCTTTCATTTTTCTTTTTATTCTACTAAAATTACAGCTTTAGTCATTTAATAACATTATAAATGTTATTTTTACTTTCTATGACTATATAACAACCATACACTTATGAGCCTGAAAAGAAAATTGTTAAATCCTTATGTTAACAAGCCAGGAAACCAGAAATAGTTTACCTAGCTCCTCTGCTTATCTGTCACAAAGCGGCAGTTAAAATATTCATCACTTCTCTGATCTCAGTTGAAGCTCAGGGTCCTCTCCCAAACTCATGCTATTACTTGCAGAATTCACTCCTTGTACCGATGGAATTCATAGTAGTGTGCTTTTCCAAGAAGAACAGGAAAGCATCCCTGAATTTGGAAAGGTCCAAGCCCTTTTATAGGGAACAATAGAGTAGACAAGACCTATTCAGGTTAGTCTACTGTTAACTCTTTCTAACTGATTAAAGCTTTAATCACAACTGAACATCCCCTTAATTATAGTCATAGGAGGGAACTTAATCACAGATGTACCAAGTGGGAGTCTTAAGGATCATCTTAGAATATTACCCAACATAAATGCTATATATTTCTTTGACCCTCTATATTTTCAATGTCACCTCCTTAGGAAAACAAAACAAAACAATAAGAAACAAGTAAACTGAAACATCTGCCTTCTTCAGCTGGAAACACAGTACTCCGTTAAGTACATGACAAAATAATATTATACATCTTGAACCCCGACTTCTCTTTTGTGTCATTTATGCAACTGCTTTTTCATACAATTCTTAAACATGTCAATGACCCTTTATATTCAACATGCATACACCTTATTCCTGTTCACTTCTCTAGAACCTTATCCAACTCACTTCGTAAAGGGCATTGCTAGAAATCCAGGTTGTAAGCCAGAAATCTGGTAGTCAATTCTGAAAACTCGTAGTCTCTAAGCCTGGTATTTCAATCATTAATGTCTAACAATATATGTTAAACCTATATGTCCTGCCTTGGAACCCCTATACTGGGCTCTTGTGTGAGAAAGAGGTAAACTTTTGATGTGTCAAGCATGGAAATCTGGAGCTGTTTTTACAGCAGTTAGCATACTATGGGGAATGCCAATACATGTCCTTTGAAGTAGGATTCTACAATAATAGAAAAATTGAGTTGTATGACATTGGCTTACTGAGCAAGTGGTAGTTTGGCAAAACTAACATAGGAGGTAATGAATTGGTTGCCTATAATAACTTCAAAGGCAGAAGGCATGCTTGTAGAGCCTGGGGCTCCAGAAGAAGAGATTCAAAAAGAAAATCACAGAAGTGCTTCTTTGGTCATTACTGCATATATTTAATAAGGTATCAGAAAAAAATATGAGTTCAGGAAAGGAGTATATAATTTGGAAACAGAAAGAAAAGAGTGGTAGTATATCAATATAGAAGGTTGGAGATTTGAAAAAAAAACTTATGCTTCTATGTTTCAAATAATTAAAAAAAGAATTAAAAATCTTTTGAGAACAAAGACTCATTTTGCTGGCAGAGATGAAATTAAGCTTGTAGCTTCTCTACCCAAGCAATATCATTAAACTGAGAGAGGGAGATATTGGGCTAGCAAAGAATAATAATCGGTATTGAGAATTATATTTAGCTATGAGTTTGGTATGATAATTCATATATTAGAGTCAAATGGATCAGAAACACTCATGTGTAGATTCCGTGACCTCAAGAAAGTGGAGCATAACTCTCCACTTGTTAAGTGTGAGATGCTCATAGTAATTTTCTTCCAAAGCATACAATATATATGAAAGAGGAGTGAGAGAAAGGCAACTTTACAATGGTGAGACCTGACTAACACTAATTCAGCAGTCATGTGATCACGGCAAACATCAACGAGGCTAAGTCATGTTGATTGCATGTTTCTGCTCTGGATACATTGTGGTGAAAATGGCATTTAACCTTTGTGGTCTTTCTCCTAAAGATCAATAAACTCAGTTCAATTATGAGAAAATACATCAGTCAAACCCCATTTGGGAAGTATACTACAAAACACCTGACCAAAAATCCTCAAAACAGTCGAGATCATCATAAGCAAAGAAAGTCTGAAAGACTGTCACAGCTAAGGGAAGACAAATGCAACATAAAAACTAAATGTAATGTGTTATCCTGGACAGGATCCCGGAACAAAAAAAGAAAAGGTTAAAACTAAGGTAATGTGGGTGAAGTATGGGCTTTAATTAATAATAATATATCAATATGGCTCATTAACTGCAAAAAATATACCATACGGATGTAAGATGTTAATAATTGAGGAAATTGGGTGAGAAGTATGTAGAAACTATCTGTTCTATATTCACAGATTTCCTTTCCATATAAAATTGATGTAAAATAATAACATTTTCTTAAAGGAGTAGCAAAGGAAATCCTTGGGGTTATGAAACTCATCTGTATTTTGTTGTAGTAATGGTTATACCAACTTATGTATGTGATAAAATCTCATAGCACTAAATACAAACACCCCCTGCACAGACACACACCCCAAAACATGTATCAACTCATGTAACTAAGTAAAAAATTAGCATAAGATTGGTGATTTTCATCAATGTCAATACATTGTTTGTGAGATTTACTAGAATTATGCAAGATGTTAACACTGGTGGAGGTTGGGTAATGAGTATATGGGATATATCTATGTTATTTCTTACAACTTTATGCAAATTTGCAAGTATCTCAAAATGAGAGAGTTTAATTAAATAAATTATTTGGAAGCACAGAACTCACAAGATAGCCAAAACAATTTTGAAAAAGAAGGATAAAGTAATATTATGTGTCCTCTCTGATATCAATGCTTACTGTAAATCAAGACGCTCGAATATTTGCATAAGAAGAAATATATATTAATTAGAATAGAGTGTCCCAAAATAGATCCACATGTACATGGTAATTTGATTTTGGCTAAAGTTATTTAGGTAGTTCAATGGTAGACATAGTCTTTCCAAAAAATTTTGGAAAAAAATGATATTCGTATGAAAAGAAATAGAAAAAGAAGGAGACAGAGAGAAAGAGAATGAAAGGCAAAAAAGTACATCAAACTTTACCTTATATAAAGCTAAACTTCAGCTAGATCATAGATCTAAAAGTAAGACCAAGAATCATAAAACACCTAGACGACAATATAGTTTAAAATTAAATATAGATTCATTTCATAGGACACATTAAACACAAAACACCAACAAGTAAGTTAATAAATTAAACTTCATCAAAATTTTAAAAATTATTTTCAAATGTTCCATTCAGAAAATAAAAACGCAAGCCATAGACTGCGTTTGCAAGCTTCATTCCTGATAAAGGACTGCTAAATCAGAATTCAGTCATAAAAGACAAATAACCCAATAACAAAATTGACAAAAGATTTAAGCAGACATTTCACTAATTAACATGTCCATAATGAATACATGAAAGATGAAAATCTCTTTCACTAACCTTGAGTCACTAATGAGGAACCCTCATTAGTCATGAGTAAAATGTAAATTAAAATCATAATGTAGTACCACTGCACACATATTAAAATGGCTAAAATCATCAACACTGACAATACCAAGTGTAGATGAGCATCTGGAACACTCCTGTCACAGGGAACGCAAAATAGAGCAGCCAGTTGAGAAAACAGTTCTGAAGTTCCTATAAAGTTAAGCAACATTTACATATCCTAACAATACCATCACTTGGTATTTACCTGAAAGAAGTAAAAGCATGTATGCATTCATTACCTTTCATTAAAGGTAACCACAAATATTCCTTATGTCCATTAACTGGTAAATTGATAAACTGTTACACCAGTACGATAGAATGATACTCAAAGAAAGAAATAAACTACTGATAGATGCAAGGCCAGGGTGAATCTCAAAAGTAGTGTAAAAACTGAAAGAAGACAAACACAAAACAATAATTACTCAGTTGTTCTATTCATTGGACATTTCGGAAATAAATATCACACAGGCAGAAAGTATACATACCAATGGCTGTCATGGTCTGGGGGTGAGGGGAATGGGTTTATTACAAAGAAACACAGGTGAAAAAGACAGGCATGGTCTATCAATAGGTCACCAAATGATAATGCCTTGAGCCCGTTTCTCTAAGTTTCCAAATCTCTGTGAAACATAACTTTTTTTTTCCTTTCAAATACTGATGTCTGTGGATGTGAGATGATTTTTGCAGATATGATAATACTGAAGAAAATCACCATATTTTTCCATTATGTAGAGCTTATCACTAACTTTGGTGAGCTATGGGTTTCTTTTTTATTTTTCCTAATATCTGCTGTGTCTTTAATTCAGGTAGCACAGTTCTTCTACAAAATAAAGTTTCTTACAAACATAAATGGTATGTTATGGTTTTGTGTCCCCATCTAAATCTCATCTTGAATTGTAATCCAAATTGTTATCCCCACATGTTAGGAAAAGGACCTTGTCGGAGGTGATTAAATCATGTGGGTGGTTCATCTATGTTGTTGTGGTGATAGTGAGTGAGTTCTCATGAGATATGATGGTTTTATAAGGGGCATTTCTCTCCTTTGCTCTGCACTTCTTCCGGCATGTGAAGGTTGCCTTTGCTTCCCTTTCCACCACATTTGTAAGTTTCCTGAAGCCTCCCCAGCCATGCAGAAATGTGAGTCAATTAAATCTCTTTCCTTTATAAACTACCCAGTCATGGGTATGTCTTTACTGCAGCGTGAAAACAGAATGATACAATAAACATGTTAAAATATTTGTGTTTTTGTCCCTGAGTTTTCTTTATAAATGAAGTTCCAACAAGATGTCTCAGGTAGATTCATTCCCATGATCTGACTAAATTGTATTTTCCAAAAAGTCACTGATATATCTAATGAATCCAGGCCTTTCATTTTATATGTGTCAATAATGTCCCACTATTGTATAGACTCAAATGAATTTTGTTTTCAGTTACTTCCCACTGAAATAGTCCTAATTGACATACAAATGTATTAGAATAGGTTCTCCACAGAAAGAGAATGAATAGGATGTATACAGATAAATGGAAATATTTATTATGACGAATTGGTTCAAATTATTATGAACCTGAAAAGTCCCATAATCTGATATCTGAGAGCTGAAGGCCCAGGAAAGTCTGTGGTGTAGTTCCAGTTCCATATATACTTGGTAGGCTATGTGGTAGACTGAGGCAGGAGGTTCATTTGAGTCCAGGGGTTGAAATCTAGCTTGGACAACACAGTGAGACCCTATCTCCAAACAAACAAACACACAAACAAACACACAAACAAACAAAACCTGTAAGTACTAAAGGTAGACAGTGTTGTAAGTCCCAGTCTGAGTCCCACAACCACATAACCAGGAGCTCTGATATCTGAGGGCAGCAAATGAGTGTTCCAGTTCAAGTAGAGAACAAATTTAAGCTTTCTCCACCTTTTCGTTTTATTCGGGCCTTGACTATTTGTCTAAGAAAAATATATAAATATAATTATAAGATTGTAAAAATGTGTATGGATGTATATGTAAATTAATCGGAATAAAATGTCCAGAAATAGATCCACATATACATGGTAATTTGGTTTTGGCTAAAGTTTGTCTAGGGAGTTCAATGAGAAATGGTCTTTTCCAGTAAAGGTCAGAAAAATTGGATATTATTATGTAAAGTAATAGAAAAAGAGGGAGACACAGAAAGAACAAAGAGGATGATATTCACCTACATTGATGAGGGTGATCTTTACTTAGTGTACCAATTCAAATGCTCATTTCTTCCTCAATCACTCACAGGAACACCTAGAAATAATATTTGACCAGCTCTCTAGACATACCTTAGCCCAGGCACGTTGGCACATAAAATTAAGCATCATGTATTTTGCATCTTCAATTAGGTTTTTCTGGGTATGTAAAAAAAAAAAAAAAGTTATTAAAGTTATTTGAAATAATAGGTGTAGTTTCCTAAAATTTAAATTTATAAGGTCATTAGTAACTGTAAAATATGTTGGTGCTTTTCAATCCAAGTACTCTTTTAGAATGAGGAATTTAAAACAAGCTCTCTAGAATAAATTACTATCCTAAAAATGGTAGCTTTTCCCCATTAATCTAATCAGTTGATTGCTAGAATGAAGCAAAGAGAAAAGTGCTTCAGGTCATAGATTTGAAGTTGTATAAATTCAAGTGTTGTCCAATTATAAAACACTACAAAATTTCTTTGTTTTTTTCCCCACTGGAAAATTGTGGATTTGTTTCACTTTTCTCATCTTATAAACTACGTTCAGATCTCTGAGGTTATTTTAAAATTAGCAAAAGTTTATAGAAATAGTTTAGTCACATTTACAGAATAGATGAACCCTTGCTTAAACAATCCTTTACACCCTTAAAATAGATTTTTTAAATGAATCAGGTAGGTGGAAGAATTGGTGCCTTTGTTTTAGCTCCAGAAGTGAAAGCTATTTTGCTGCAGTCCAACTGAGTATGTAACAGAAGTAAAAATTTTTAAAAAGCTTATGAGGTCAAAATAGTCTATTAATGAGATCTGTCAAGTTAAGGTTTACCAAAATTACTAAGTCAAGGACTTATTTAAGACAGTCAAGAATAAACATCGGAAGAATTACAGTCTATTCTACTCTTTGACTCTTAGAAAATTTCTAATTTGATCATAATATAAGGAATAGCTTATCATTATTTGACTTTGTGACTCCATATTTTATCTATTAGATTTAGCCATAAGTTAAATTTTAAACTATACTTTAAGATAATCAGAACACTTCGTTAGTAATTGGCATTTGTATTTTCTAATCTAGTTGTGCAAGGTAAAACATCTAGAATCACTTTTGATACCTCTGTTTTTCTCAGTCTTCATGTTCAATACCCAGTTCTTACTGGCTCTTTTCAAAATTTATTTAGAATACAATTATTTCTCTCTGCTTCTAACACTACCACCATGTCACTATCCACTGGCATATAGACTTCAAGATGATAGTTTTGTTTCCAAATTGGTATGTCACAGACTATTCCTCACAGGAGAGGTAGAGTAATCCTTTTAAAATAAAAGGAAGGTCATGTGGATTTTCTGCTCAATGGCTTTCTATCTCATAATCAAAACCAAAAGCCCTACAGTGTCTAAAATTTCTTATGTGATTGGCACCCTTATTATATCTTGGTCTTGGTCTTCATTTCCGTTAATCTCACCCTCCATCATTCCTCTCCAGACATTCAATCTTTTTATGTATCTGAAACATTCCAGGTGTTTTTACTATCTCAATTTTTTTTTTAATCTAGCCTAATTGTTTTTTTTCAAACAGATGAACACACAGTTTGCTCCCTGACAACATCCAAGTCATTGCCTTTATGTCATCTTCTCCACAAAACATAGTACTCTAGTTAAGATTTAAGCCCCTCTCTGCTAACAAACCAGTAAACCTTATACTTTTGTAACTTATTTGCTTACCATAGTACTTGTTATCTAAAATACTGTATGTTTTACTTATTTACTTATTCACTGTCTTCTCAACTTGTATCTCTTCTTCACAATGGCAGTATTTCATGTGTGTTTTGTTTACTGTATCCCAGCATGTGAAATAGTGCCTGCTACATACTAGATGTCTATTTGATATTTTTGAATTTCTTAATAAACATAAATATAACAAATTGATTACAGTTTTTAGTTATAAGTTAACTATAAGATGAAAACAATTTAACACACAATAAATGGTTCTTGGGCTATACCTTTTGTTTGTTACCTATAGTGCCTAACTAACCCCCTCCAAAATAATGTAAACTAGAATTCAGAGAAACTGTGCTTTTAAAAGCCATACAAAATAAGGGAATAAAGTTAAAAGAAAAAATTCAGAGCCAAGTAATTATTCCAGTCAATTAATTGGTGTATATCAAATGCATGAATTATCTGCTAATGAAATTCTCTTCATTATACTCATCATTAAAATTTTCTTTAATCCTAAAGGGCACTAGTCCAATACTCTTTTCTATCTGCATTCTTTTACACAATCTCCCCATGTCATGCCTAGAAGGTCACTAAGTTAATTGGCTGTTGAGTACTTAAAGTAGTTAATTCCATCTTATAAGTTACCTGATTTTCAATTTAAAAGTTCTTTGGTCAAGGTTACAAGATTAGCATAACCTCAAATCAAGAACATGTTTCTGGGCATGGCACCACTTCACTAGTCAGTAGCTCAACAAACCTATCAATATTGATGTGATTGCATGAGACTCCAGCTTCATTTACCCAAACTGAAGAGTACATCATATGCTTTTCCTTATGAATTGTAGGTGTAGTTTGTAACATTTTCCAAATGACTATGTCAAGGGAGTGAAGAATAAAAAGTGGTGAATAAGTATATAATTATAACAAGTGTGATTTGCTTTTTAGTGCTTAATTTACATTAGTAAATATTCATGTTAAGTAAATAATCTCTGCTTTGTTAATGAAGTGAGCATCTCCATTTTTACCTTCTAAATACAATTTGTTAATACGTTTAATTCTCACTCAAATGTGTGAAACCTGTTTTGTACAGATTAAGAGTCCAACATTATTAACTTGCCCAAAATTCTGTGTATTATAACACTTAGTATTAGGAAACAGGAATCAAATATTTCTGACTTAGGTATCCTTAGACTTTCTTCTACACTGGTTGCAAACTCATACAAGCAGTCAGATAAGAGTAAATCAGTGAGTCATAAAGTGTGTATAAAAATAAAAGACAAAAATTTGACAAACCAAGAGTGTGTGCCCAGTTCATAAGTACAGATAAACTTAAATTCGGTTAATTGTTGCATTGCAGTGTTATGGGTTCAGAATTGCAGGATTTTCCATTTTAACCCAGATCATGGATTTGTAAATACACAACAACTCTTGTAAATATTGTAGGATATTTCTAAAAATGTGTAGACTGATTATGAACTGCAGTTTTTAATGTTGCACCATACCATGTTCTCCCCATTGATTTAAATGAGTAGCTGATAATATTGTTCTTCAAGCTGCCAGTTTCAAAAAGGACCATTATCATAATTCATTAAATTGTGTCCTCTAGAGATGTTTCAGATGAGTGGTTTCCAAACTGAGCCCCACTCAGCTCTGGGCTTCATAGAAGTCGCTAATGAGTCTCTGCTGTCGGGAGTGAAAGGAATGCTGAGTAGTCAGGGTTGTTGACGTCCCAGTTTTAATTCAGCTAGAGTAGCTTTTCTTTGTTTTGGGAAATATTGACTCAAAAATATTCTGCTGATAAAACATTTAAAATTTACTGCTCAGTTATGTGACTATCAAAACTCTACAATTACCAAGAAAAGGTTAACTGAAAGTGAAATAAAAATCAATAAAGGAATTGGTGACTTTCAAAGCATTATTTTCTACTTTAAAAATTGTCATATGGCCCCAAAAAGTTTAATAAGAAGTCCATAGACATATTTTACCTTCTTTTTCTACAACACAATCAAATGGAGTCAGAATGTTTCACATGTCGGGGCTGCTTGATCCTACTTTATTTGGTTGAATTACTCTCCCTGTGAGGCAAGAGTGGAAATTTCCCAGGAAGAAGAATATCCTGTTCATTGGTGTGTGGCTTCTAGTCAGGGTTGTTTCAGAGTAGAATATCTGGTCATGTGATAAGGTTTATTATTGTCATAATGTTTATATGCTTTCCCTAACCAATTTGTGTATTTCTGCTACCCTACCTCATGCCTTACATTTTAGATTCACAGAATAATTGTTTTCTGCAAAACGATATGAAGATTTCTTCCCTTGTGTATTTTCCATGGCTAAAGAGTGCTTTTTTTCCTTTTAGCATAACAGATTGTAGTTTTCCGTTTTGCTTCATTTATACACTTAATAGTTACCAATAATTTATTTGTAATTTTCTAATTACACAAGAAAATCATTATTCATTTCAATAGTTAAATAAATATTGAAGAGTCACATTTTCCATAATTAAGCTATTCTCTAATTTATGGGTTGATGGTTTAACCAGATGTCACAGTAATGTAATATACAGTCGGGTGAGTAAAACTGAAAGACACATACTAAGGGAAACTTAACATAACATTTTGACCAGAAATGGCAAAATAAAAAGAGATTTAAAATGTGGCATCACAAAAAAATATTCAAGAATGTTTTCAAGAATGGAAACAATAATGTAAGAGTCTTTCTTTTACTTTCTGTTAAAACCATTAGGTAGAAGTAGCTGATTTTGCTCATGTTTTCTCTGTTCTTTAAGACAAACTAATATTCCTAATTCATAGCCCCATTGGCCTTAAAATTAATCTAACACGATACCTAGGAACTTCCTATCCTACATATTCTTTTTTTTTTATTTTATTTTTTTTTATTTTATTATACTTTAAGTTCTAGGGTACATGTGCATAACGTGCAGGTTTGTTACATACGTATACTTGTGCCATGTTGCTGTGCTGCACCCATCAACTCGTCAGCACCCATCAACTCGTCATTTACATCAGGTATAAATCCCAATGCAATCCCTCCCCCCTCCCCCCTCCCCATGATAGGCCCCGGTGTGTGATGTTCCCCTTCCCGAGTCCAAGTGATCTCATTGTTCAGTTCCCACCTATGAGTGAGAACATGCGGTGTTTGGTTTTCTGTTCTTGTGATAGTTTGCTAAGAATGATGGTTTCCAGCTGCATCCATGTTCCTACAAAGGACACAAACTCATCCTTTTTTATGGCTGCATAGTATTCCATGGTGTATATGTACCACATTTTCTTAATCCAATCTGTCACTGATGGACATTTGGGTTGATTCCAAGTCTTTGCTATTGTGAATAGTGCTGCAATAAACATACGTGTGCATGTGTCTTTATAGCAGCATGATTTATAATCCTTTGGGTATCTACCCAGTAATGGGATGGCTGGGTCATATGGTACATCTAGTTCTAGATCCTTGAGGAATCGTCATACTGTTTTCCATAATGGTTGAACTAGTTTACCAACAGTGTAAAAGTGTTCCTATTTCTCCACATCCTCTCCAGCACCTGTTGTTTCCTGACTTTTTAATGATTGCCACTCTAACTGGTGTGAGATGGTATCTCATTGTGGTTTTGATTTGCATTTCTCTGATGGCCAGTGATGATGAGCATTTTTTCATGTGTCTGTTGGCTGTATGAATGTCTTCTTTTGAGAAATGTCTGTTCATATCCTTTGCCCACTTTTTGATGGGGTTGTTTGTTTTTTTCTTGTAAATTTGTTTGAGTTCTTTGTAGGTTCTGGATATTAGCCCTTTGTCAGGATTTTCTTCACAGAATTCGAAAAAACTGCTTTACAGTTCATATGGAACCAACAAAGACCCCGCATCTCCAAGACAATCCTAAGTCAAAAGAACAAAGCTGGAGGCATCACGCTACCTGACTTCAAACTATTCTACATATTCTTTACCTATTCTGTATTTAACTCTACTGTTTCTAGCAAGTAGATGTCTTGCTCTTTGCATTTCTTGTTTATACTAACCTTCTTAGTTGTTAAACCTCATCTTTTCTTAACGGATTTGTCTTATCCAAAAAAGAGACTAGTCTATTAATACATTTTTGGTAGCACTGCACTTTTTCACTGTACACCTTCTATCATTAAGAGAAAACTTCACCCTCATCTGAGCCTTATGGAACTTAAACCTTCACCCTTTACATTTAATCCATATCCCTTTTGAGTCAGCTTCAATTCTTCAGGTGAAGGTTGAATTTGAATAACTTGCTGAAAATCCACTGTTTTTCTGACTGACAATAGAAAAGTCACAACGTTTTATCTCTTGGACCTGGAAATATGACAAATGAAATGAAAACTTGGCTTTCTAAGGGTTGTACACTTTTGAAAGTCAAGGATCCTAGTTGAGGTTTAAGTTAGAATTTTTCTTTGTCATCTCCAGACACAGCCTTTTACTTGTCTCTAAGAAATAATTGAAAATTACATTGTAAAATAGGTGGTTTTTTCCAGCTACTACAAACTATTCTGTTTGGGCTGGTAGCAAGACTAAAAGCCCTACTCAGAAAATAGCAGGTTTGTTCAGAGAGGTTAAGATAGACTACCTGATACCCTTTTCTCTCTTGCCTGCTTTATTTTTCCCCAATTCACATATGAACATTTGATATTCTAGGTGATATTTATATAAATTTAACTCCTCCCCCCAACCTGACCACACTTGAATAAAGTTTGATGGGAGTAAGATTTTATTTATTTTGTTTACTGGAGTCTCCTCATCACCTAGAATAATTTAGGCGCTAAGAACAGTTTTATAAAATGAAGGGACAAATGTCTGGAACCTACAGACATGAACAAAATCTCTGACTTATATTGATGGAGTAAAATCAACTTTTGGACTTGAGCTGCAATATCACTTTTTTCTAGTTCTCCAGCCCTACAGCTCCCCTGTTTAGAACATTTAGGACAGGCCTTTTATGGACTTGCTAGTTTTGACAATCATTTGAGCCAGCTCCATAAAAGCTCAATAGATAGACAGGAAGAGAGAGAAAGAGAGAGAGATACCTAGACAGATAAACAGATAGAGATGGAGATACAGATATATAGACGTAGATATACACACACATCCTATTTATTCTGTTTGAAAACCCTGACTAACACAGATTTTGGTATTCAGATGCTCTGACTACATTTTTCTTATTAACCTACATCATAGTGACTAATTGCTCTTTATTGTCTTTGGATAAATGTAATTTCAATTGTGATAATTCAGTTCAAACACCATCAGAGCCATTACTGAGAACCCCGAAGGCTTCTAATAATGGAGGAACTAATTTGGTCTTATTTTGAACCTAGCTTTGTCCCCTACCTCTACCAAAACAAATAAAAAACAAACCACTCACAAAAACCCATCTACAAAAATTAAAAGCAACGAAGGCTACTCTGAAATATACAATGCAATATACATTGCATTCTCATTGTGATAGATGTAAGCAATGTTTATCTCAATGTTTATGCCATGAATAATTTGTGATTAAATTACTAGCTGCATGTGTTAACTCGATAAGAGATACAGGTATTTAGTGACAAGACAAATATCAGTCAAAACACTTCCCCCTAGTGAAACCATAAATCAAGAATGACTTGAGTCTCTGGTGCTTTCCATCAGCTTCAGGCACAGCATTGAAGTAATTCATGATCTGTTTATTTATGCCTTGATGCTGGTGTACTATAATCCATATACTCCCACCCCACTACTGCCACCCTAACACAAAGACCAAAAATGTTCACAAGATGACTCTAGGAGATATGAAAATCAATTATCCTATAACTAACTAATCAATTATCCTATAACTAACTTGCTATACACGGTAGAGGTCAGTTACATGGTGGAAACCAGAACCCATGAAGCATTAATTGATAATGTGTTGACTAGACTTTGTGAGGCTTGGTGTCTCATTTATTTAACATCTGAAGCCAGAAACTGGTAACAGTATAAGCAAAAAAGAAATGCCACATTTATGAAGTGAATATACATCTTCCCCCAGAGTTTTGCTCTGTCTCTAGTAGTACCAAAAGAGGACCATTGAACATGTGTCTTTTCATTAAAGTAGAACATCAAAAAACATTGAGTTCATCACACTTACACATTTGTAGTTTTTCAGCCATAGCAGATGATAAGAGATATCATATACTTAAAATAAAACAATGCTCATACCAGCCCAGGCGAAGATCCAGAATGAGTCATTTAAGTTATGCAATCATGATTTAATGATTACATGTAGTCATATAAATGTACCTCAACAATTTACTTACAAGAGGTATGTATCCTCTGAGCTAAATGTAACATATCGAAAATGTTAAGTATGCTTCACTAGATCTTTGGTGGCTCTGCATATGGAATAGTATGTCAATGTCCTGCTATACATGTGTCCCAGACATAGATAGGCTCAAAAGTTACTGTATCCATTCACATGCTGAGTGACCTATGATACTGTCACAATGACATATATAAACAGTGTAACACCACTAATGATTTCTTTTAGGATGTGGTCTCTTTAGAAATCTACCTATCCTCTCTTTGGTTTACCTCAGCAAATTTATCTGGTTTTATTAAAGAATTTTTCTACCCCCCAGAACTATTTTATTATAACTAGTCACTCTAGTAATATAAATAGTGATATTGATAACACTATTTATCAATATCAGTATCATGATATTGATAAATAGTGTTCAAAGCTCTATTGGTAGTTGCCTGTCCATTAGCCATTACTCTAAGTCCATTTGCTATATAGAAATGTCAAGTGGACCTTGGGAAAATGTCTGCACCATTACAATTGCATTAAAATGAAATTGAAAACTACCAACCATGCATCTTCTCTGGCGGTCATAATGCTTTACAATAGCAAATCACTGCAAATATTTCTATCCATTAGAAATCATTAAAAGTAATGGCAAAAACTGCAATTACTTTTGCACCAACTTAATAAATTTACCTTCTACCCTGCTACTTACCTGCAACAAGATTGCCATAAAATGGCAATGTTCAATCAGTAGCAGGACAGTATTGAGGGAGAGTAGAACACACAAAAAGCTCAATAGGACACTTGACAATATGTCAAGAGAGTTACCTATTATATGCTAATAGAAATTGAGTTCTCAGAGATAAAATGTGATTTCTAAATGCCACCTGGCTTTCCATCTGACACATTCATGCCATCTGCTTCTGATGAAAATTGAAAGATTGCTTGCTAGAGTTGGTCAAAAATTATCATGTCAATCAAATCCACTTTCTCCTATCTTCAGTTGCCTTGGAAATACAAATTTTTCCCACTTCTTGACTCCATGCTACTCCTAACTCCCCTCGGCCCTATGCTGCATTCTATTTTCATGTGTCAGGCTATCATATGGACCCAGCAATTTAACCCAGAACTTTAGTCATAAAAACTTACTGAGGTTGAAACCATTTTTTAAGGATGCCCACACCTGCCCTCATAACAACTTGTTGGCCATTTTCTATGTAGTTGAGCTAGTTTTAAAATGTTTGGCTCGATGACTCTGTTATTATTTTCACACTTAGTCATTTGAATTTCTTTGCACTAGTCCTCACTGCTATCCAAGTTTTAATTTGGAATAATTGATTCTGACTTTGCTTATGGTTATCTTCTAGTTTTAAAAGAGTAGGATAGATCCTTATATATATATATATTTCTGAACCTTATTTTGGGGGAGCAAGAGATGGAATATTAAGACCGAGGCATCCATGGACTACAAAGAAATAAATATATGATACTTAACACTAAAGCCCTGGGAAACGCCCTAGAAGTGTTGCTGTACCTTTAGCCATGTGTATAAGTTATAGACAAAGAGAAGATTCTGTCTTTTGAATCTCCAGGAATGTGATATTTAATGTCCTTATTCTGAATTGTTTTTATTAAGTTGTATTTTTAACTTGCATAACTGTTTGTGTTTTTGTTGTTGTTGTTGTTGTTGTTGTTTTTTCCAGCTGGTTACAGAAGTGCTTGAGGGGGAGTAGGGAAATATGCTAGCAATGCAATTGTCCATGATTGCTTGGGGACCTTTGAAAAAGAGCTTTGATAAAAGTTTTGATATTGAATGTAATCAATTAGTCTGCTGAGGCAGGTAATTGAAGGGGAATTAGATCCCTATATACAGCCCACTTGTACTCTCACATATGGTGGCTAGACTTGATATTGAAGAGATCAAATTAATTGTAATGTAGTCTTAGTAAAGAGCATTTACATGCTTTGCAGACCTGAGGATTCATGTTTGTACAGAAACCATGTGACAATTACAGTCTATCTGTAGAATAACGTATTTATCTAATGTTACAAAAAATACATTATCAATTTATACTCTCTATATCTATCTGCCTATATTTTTCTAGGAATTCCTGAAACAATTGACTATATATGCAAATTTGCAAAATCAGATGAAACTATTTTGCTAATTACTCAAACCTCCCAGGAAATAATAGTAGCCTTATCCTCTCTCATAAGCTTTAGAACTGATTGAATTCAATAGTTCTTCAAGAGTGGCTTTACCTAAATAATTAATGCAATGTTTTTCAAAGTGTTTACCTCTAGGTTAGTACCTGCCCTATAAGGGTAGGAATACCTGTGTCTTATTTTGTAGATAAATGTTTAGAGCAGAAATCCATTAAGACTAATGAAACCTGAGGCTTTGTTGCAGCATGTTAATTTACCTGAGCCTATTAATTCTTGTCTGTTTTCAGACCATATTTTACTTAAACAAGGGTCTGGAAATTGAGATAGAACCATTGCAAAATGCATATAAAATGGAAAATATATGTATTTATATATACATATGTATTTATATATCTGAGTTTTAATATGTGTAAAATACAAATCTTTTAAAACCAACTCATATATGATGTAGATTTACCTGCACACAATTATTTCAAGTTTTTTTTTATGATTTCAGGAATGAATCGTCTTTCTTCCAATCTGTTCAATGTACATTTTTACTAAATGTAAGATAATGATTTAGCCAGTTTCTTCATATGGCAGTAACACCAATGCCATCTAAAGACAAAGTGTTCTACATAAGATCTGAAAATTATCTGCAGCATCTATTTGCATAATAAATATTCAATATAGAAATCAACATTTGTCAGATATATTAAGAGCAAGGATTGGCTTGACATAATATTTGTGTTCATTTGTTATGCAGCAATACAAAAATACAGTATATGAAAGTAATTTCCACAAATCATATAACTCCATGCTTTGTAGTAAATGAGACTTTACTAGCATGAGAAGGGAAGGCTTATATCCAGGGTAAAACAAACAGAAGAAAATAATAACATAATTCTTGTTCCTTAACAATAACCCACCACAGCTTAATGTCTGATTTAATGATTCCTTAAACAATACTTCTAATGTGCATTACATATGGTCCATTAATTGTCTTATACAATTCTGCATGGTTTTCAGATAGTTTTCCCAAATGCAGCTGTCCTCTTTTAAATCCTTCTAAGCACCATCTTTTAGTGAAGTCCTTGTAAATTCTACTAGGAAACAAATTGGTAACATTTTATGTTTATATACATTTTGTAAATATATGTTGTTTAAATAATGTGGGCATAATTCATCATTAATTAATGTTAGAACATGAAATTTCTTTGGTATTCATATCCAAGCTATTCCTCCAAAGGTACATCTACCTGATTATGTCAAATATATAAAGCTTGAGGAGAATCAATAATGAGTTCTGCAATGAAAAGTACATAACAAATTCTTCAATAAGAATCAGCAATCACTTTGAAGATAAAAAACTGAGGAAAGTACGCTGATAAACAGATTGCATGTAAATGTAGTTCCTCATGGAAAAAAACTGAGTAAAAGAATTATATTTGTCAAGATCTTCACTTGTATTTTTTAAGAAGAAGATTCTTTGTTCATGTTTTCATTGAACAAATGTATTTTAAATACCTAAGTGTTTAATGCACACTCATCTTGTCAGGGATGGAGGAGGATGTAGAGAAACCTAGTTCTGACCTAGTGGAGCTTCATTAGGAGACATTTAATTATGCTTTCTACTTGTATTAACCTTCTGTATAAGGTAAAGGTAGTTTCAGGATTTTAAGATTAGAAGTTTGATTTCATGGATTCAAAGCTATGCTTTTTTTACTTGCTACCTTGGAAAATTATTTTCCCTATGTAAACATTAGTTCTTTAACTTAAAAGAAGAGTAATGCTAACAGTAGTTATGTGAGAAAGAGAACAGAGATTCAGAGGTCACAGAGCTTCTAAAGTGTGTAGCACAGACCTAGCAAAAACATGCTGAAACATGAAGTTAATGTATCATGGCATATTTTTAAAATTACAGCCTTTGGTTTGACTGCAAAACAGTGGGAAGGGTTGAAATTGCTTATGATGCATTTAAAGATTTAGATAGAAGCTAAATGATGAAAGACTTCCTTCTTCCTTCTCATAATGGAATAAAGTGGCATGTGCTGTGTGGCGGAAATACACACTTCAATGAGGTATGAATAAAAAATGTAACTTTAAAAATTTTATATAATTGATTCAGTAATCCGCACAAGTAACTCTCCATCTCTGTGTTCTGGAAAAACTCAAAATTGCCAATTAATGTGTCAACCCCCTTCATGCATATGTGGAGCCAAGGAGTCCCTTTGGCTGGCTGCTCCTGTTTCCTCTTGCCCTGCTGAGACTGCCTGGGGAGGCTTGTGGTAGATGAAAAACAATTATAAGCAGGTGGTTTTCCTGCCTACTCTGCACACTCCAGTTCTCACTGTCTGTCTGTTTTTCCAGAGACCGGGCTGTACCTCTCATGGAATCCCTTGACCATGTCACCTCCTTGATCATCTCAACTAAGTACTCACTTTGCCCATATCATGGCAGTCTCTCTGTAAGCTGTTATTGATTTATGTCTCTCTAGATAATACTTTTATGAATAATGACACTGGAAAAATATTGACACTTTTTCTTAACAGTTTATCTTTAAAATCAAATATTTAACAAATCTATATAGAATAAGAAGAATTCTAATGATGTTTTATAATGCCACATAATACTGTAACACTAGGAGTGTGATGTTTCTAATAGGCAAATTTGATTGTGATATTTCTTTACAAATCTTCACTGACTTTTCTTGTTCACAGAGCACTGTCAATATTTTATTTCAGTGGGGTAGACAGGGAGGAATATTTCTATCATTTAGCTGCTACCTAAATCTTTAAATTCATTGTAAGTGGTTTTTGACCCTTCCTAATGTGCTTCAGTCAAATGAGAGGGTATGATTTTCAGAATGTGATATAATGCACGAACTTTGTTTTTGCATAGAGAAAACATACAGTCTTGAATGCTCTTGCTTACTTTGTGAGTGTTGAATACCTACTAAATGTAAAGCTCCTATTGAGAACTTCTGACCTATAAAGGTTTTGCTAAAATTTCAGTGAGAGAAAGTTCAGAGTTTCTGTGCCATTTGATATAATTTATGTGACAATAGTGTAGCACTCATAACAACTGTTGTAATTGAGGTGTCATCTGTTTGTCTACACTCCATGACTGAATTCCTAGAGGGCAGATGTGACCATATTTTATTCACTTTTGTAAATCTCAGTATTAACTCTAACATATCTTTGGCTTCAGGAAAAAATGATTAATGACTCAATAAATAAATAAATTTAAAATGTTGACTTTTTTTAGTAATTCATTTTGTAATATAATCTATTTTTCATCAGAAAGTAACCATATTAAATAAGAATTGGTAAGAAAACCTAAATATAGCCTAGAAATTATTTTGAAGAGACAATTTTATTTGATTGAATGTACTTAATTTGCAACATTTTTATCTCTTTTCATGTGTGTAGATGTTTTCTCCCTTAGCAAACACTTAAATATTACATAAATCAGATTGTATTTGACTCATCTTTTTGACAAATTGCTTCTTTTTAGCTTTTGTTTCTGAGTTGGAAGTTAGTTTTTTATATGAAAAATGAGAGCTTTTCATTGCCTGACTGACCTATAGGTTGACAGTGAATAAAAAAGGAAAGACAGCAAGGCTTTATTTTTCCCCTTTATCTTCTTTGCCTTTGCTTTTGTACCCTTTTGTGGATTAATCATCAAGGTCAATTGTACAATCATTACTCCTCCTGGCAAAACTTCTGAGGTCAGTTAATGAATCAGCTGAAAAAGCAGTAGCTTTACTAATTCTCACAGCGTTTCATCAAAAGAAAAATTGCCTTTAATTTTATTTAACTTGGCACCAGAATCCAAGCAAATGTACTGTTTTCTGGCCAGTATTTCAGCCAAATAACTGTTGACATGATTTAATAAAATAATTAAATCAGGAAAGAATATGAACTAAACATAAACAAAATTGCTTTAGTAGTAATTTTCGTAATTGAGAGAAAGTATCCTTCCTAAATCTGGTTGAAGGCAGGAACTTCTCCTTAGGTCTGTTATGTTACAGTCCTTGGGCTAGGTACTTTATATTCTTCCACTTTAAATTTCCCAAACTCTCCCTTAAGGGGAAAACTGAAAATTGTAATGAGGGTTTAAGTAGAGTAGGAAAAAAAATCATATGATTAATATACAAAACACATGTTAATGAATTCTTACATTATGAACTAGTAATTATGTAATATGTTATGTATTCTAGGAATCTAACATTCAAATAATGCTAATTAAATGACCAGTTAAACGTCACCTCCTCTATATCAGTTATTTAATGATGTAGCAAAGTACATCACCTAGAGGCAGAAATACCATTCGACCCAGCAATGCCGTTGCTAGGTATATACTTAAAGAAATATAAGTCATTCTATTACAAAGACACATTCATGTGTATGTTCATTATTCACAATAGTAAAGCACTATTCACAATAGTAAAGACATGGAATAAACCCAAACGCCTATCAATGATAGACTGGATAAATAATATGTGGTACATATATACCATGGAAGATTATGCAGCAATAAAAATGAATGAGATCATGTCCTTTGCAGGGACATGGGTGGAGTTGGAAGCCATTATCCTCAGCAAACTAATGCAGGAGGAGAAAACTTAACCCTGCATGGTCTCATTTATAAGAGGGAGCTGAACAATGAGAACACATGCGAGGAGCAGCACACACTGGGCACCTGTGGGAGGTTAGGGGAAGGAAGAACATCAGGAAGAATAGCTAACGAATACTGGGCTTAATACCTGGGTGATGTGATAATCTGTGCGGTAAAAAACCACGGTACACGTCTACCTATGTAACAAACCAGCACATCTTGCATATGTACCTGAACTTATAATAAAGGTAAAAACAAAAAAAAACAGAAGAAGGTCTGTCACGGCACATTGATTTGGTTTCATTTTAGGAGTAAGACTAAAACAACCTTTGAACCTCTGGTGACTGAACAATGTGTAAATGATATAAATGATATAAATTGGAGAAGATCACAACTGATAAAGCAATTTTGAAAGACAAAGAGGAGAGACAAAAAGGAGTGTAAAAACATGAAACTCTTATTTTTAGTGTTAGATATTAAAATATAATAACCCCCATGGACACACACCAGCCCTCCTGTGTCCTTCTCCCACTGCAGCCTATGTGACTTTTCCTGCATGTAATCTCCCATGGCCACCCCTCATATCACTCTGCCTAGTATGTATGTGCAGGCAGACATTGCCCTTTTATCCTTGCCAGAATGTGTGTGTGCCTGGACCCTGCCATGCCACTGCTGTTGGCATAGGTGCCCACCACTTTCACCCTATCGCCTCAGCTGCACTGTCATTGTCATCAGAGTGTTACTGGCACAAAGCTGCCAGCCCCATCCCCGCAGCAACCAACATCTGTGCTGACACTGCCACTTGTGCAAAACTAGTCACAGAAAACAGCAGACCCACCTCTGCCCTAAGCATTCACTGCTGTCCACATGTACACACATAGAGGGGGCACACAATCCTGTACCCACCAGTGCTCCACCCCCTAACATCACGACCAGTGCAAACATGACACAGTTACTAACGTGGCCCCCACGTTTCCAAGCCATTCACAATTGTCACAAAAAAGAATAAAATACCTAGAAATACAGCTAACCAGGGAGGTGAAAGATCTCTTCGAGGAGAATTAGAAAATACTGGTCAAAGAAATCAGAGATGACACAAACAAACGGAAAATCATTCCACATTCATGGATAGAAAGAATTCTGAAAATGGCCATACTAACCAAAGAAACTTACAGGTTCAATGCTATTCTTATTAAACTACCAATGATATTCTTCAGAAAGCTAGAAGAAAACCTATTTTCAAAGTCTTATGGAACTAAAAAAGAGCCTGAATAGCCAAAGCAATCCTAAACAAACAAACAAGTAAACAAAAAAACAAAGCTGGAGGCATCATGGTACCTGATTTTAAACTATATACTAGGGGACTGCAGTAACCAAAACAGCATGGTACTGGTACAAAAATTGACCCGGAGTCCTATACAAAGGAGTAGAGAGCACAGAAATAAGGCTGTACACATACAACCATCCGATCTTTGACAAAGCTGACTAAACAAGCAATGGAAAAAGAGGTCCCTATTCAATAAATAGTGCTGGGATAACTGGCTAGTCATATGTAGAAGACTGAAACTAGACCCCTTCCTTATGCCATATACAAAAATCAACTGAATATGGATTAAGGACTTAAATATAAAACCCCAAACTATAAAAACCCTGGAAGACATCCTAAGTAATACCATTCTGGATATAGGAACTGGCAAAGATTTCATGACGACGACACCAAAACCAATTGGAACAAAAGTAAAAAATGGACAAATGGAATCTAATGAAACTAAAGAGTTTCTGCACAGCAAAAGAAATTTCAGCAGCATAAACAGGCAACCTACAGAATGGAAGAAAATATTTTTATACTATGCATCTGAGAAAGGTCTAATATCTAGAATCTATAATGAACTGAAATTTACAAAATAAAGACAAATCACCCCATTAAGAAGTGGGCAAAGGACATTTACAGACACTATTCAAAGAAGACACACATGTGACCCCAAAGCATGTGAAAAAAAGCTCAATATTACTGATTACTAGAGAAATACAAGTCAAAACAACAATATGATGCCATCTCATACCAGTCAGAATGGCTATTACTAAAAAGTCAAAAGATAACAGGTGCTGGCAAGGTTGTGGAGAAATGATCACTTATACCACTTCTGGTGGTAGTGTAAATTAGTGTAAATTAGCTCAAGCATTGTGGGAAGCAGTGTGGCAATTCCTTAAAGAACTAAAACAGAACTGCCATTCAACCCAGCAATCCCATTACTGGGTATGCACCCAAAGGAATATAAATCCTTCTGTCATAAAGATATATGCATGCATATGTTCGTTGCAGCACTATTCACAATAGCAAAGATAGGGAATCAACCTAAATGCACATCAGTGGTAGACTGGATAAATAAACCGTAGTACATATACAAGGTGGAATACTATGTAGCCATAAAAAAGAATAAGATCATGTCTTTGCAGGAACATGGATAGAGCTGGAGGCCAGTATCCTTAGCAAATTAGTGCAAGAACAGAAAAGCACATACCACATGTTCTCACTATATGAGAACATGTAGTGGGAACTATATGATGAGAACTCATGAACACAAAGAGAAGAACAAGAAACGCTGGGTTCTACCTCAGAATGGAGGGTAGGATGAGGGAAAGGGGAAGAAAAAATAACTCTTGGGTATTAGGTTTAGTACCTGGATGACAAAATAATACTTACATTACACATATAAATATGTACATATTTGTGAATGTAAATTAATTAATAATTATACACATATGTATATATGTACATGTATATAAATACATACAATTTTTAGAAAAATACTAGAAACACTGTTTAAAAAGTTCTTATAGCAAAAATAAAGACAAAACTAGAAGCAAATTATTTTAGCAGACAGGCTAATTTTCTTAAACCATAAAAACACACATTTGATGAGCATGGTGCCTGTAATCCCAGCAGTTTAGAAGGCTGAGGCAGGAGGATTGCTTCAGGTCAGTAGTTTGAGACCAGCCTGGGTAACATAGTGAGACCCCTGTCTCTAATAAAAATTTTTAAAAAATAGCCAGTCTTCCTGGTGTGCACCTATAGTCCCAGCTACTCTAGAGGCTAAGGTGACAGGATTGCTTGAGCCCAGGAGGTCAAGGATACAGTGAGCCCTAATAGTGCCACTACACTCCAACCTGGGCAACAGAGTGAGACCGTGTCTTAAAAAACAAACAATCAAACCAACCAATCAAATAGAAAAACCTACATATTTATATTCTTGCAAAAACGTGCAAGCAATACATGTAATGTCTCTAATTTCTACTGGATGCATATAATATAAAATGATATATAATGTCACCATATGTTAATAAATGCTTACACTCCATTTCATATTAAGGGAATCTATGTATTTTTTTATAAAATACATTTTAAACTTAAATAATTAATGTCTTAATATTTTATATCTGTGAAATATTATTTTGTAACTATTGCATAGTATAATTTACCAAAGAAATAACTTTAATAACTAGGAAAACATAGACAACAACTCACTGATTTTTAATAAATATTTTTTCCAATTTCATATTTTCACATAGGAAACAATTTATAAAATGCAAGTCCTTGGGTATTTTTAAATTCCCTTATCATCATACACATGTATAAAATTATTAAAGCAAATTAATTTGTTTTGATGAGTAAAGTAATATCCTTTATTTTATCAGACACAGTAGTATTTTATCATCTTTGTACCAGCTTGATAATTTGGCAGTGATACAATATTATGAATTATGAATAGAATTTTCTTATTAACATGCTATCCTGTGAATCTTATTTTGTTGTAATAAACTGAAAATGATGATAGCTCTTTAGGTATTCTAATTAAAGTTTTAAATGATTGATATACCGAAAAAACAAATTAAGTCAGGTATCTTTTTAGCAAGAAAGAACCACTTAGAATAATTCTTAAATTGTTATTTTTTTCCTTTGTTGCTTTTACTCCTAATACAAAGATTTTCTTTCAATAACAAATTCTTTGATCATTAGCCACAACTTCTTCTGTTTATTCATCAGCAAAAAACTATAAATAAACAAATTCAATAAATATACCTTTGCCTAATTCATTTTCAAATCAATTTTGCTATGTGTTAATTGGAAATGTAAATGTAAAATAGCCTCCAAAACCAAAAGATAAACTCATCTGATTGTATCACTATAAGAAATAATCTACAGAGTAAAATGTACTCTGGCAAAGTCTTGTAAAATAGGTATCTTTCTTTACAAAAGAAAAATCAGTATAATAAGAAGACTTTTAAATTGGATGGAGCTACTCTTCCTAAGATGGCATTGTGAAATACAACATGCTCTTATCCATAAAAAATACTATTTTTATGTTGTTAGCATTTGACCTCAAATTTACGTTTTTCTATTAGGATAATTAGCTTTTTACACTAAAGACACAATGGTTTTGTGAAACTTTTGTGGAATCACAGTTAACTGGTGCAAATCCTGTTTTACTACTGATGAGTTTTGTGACCTTGATTACATGATCTTCTAAAGAGTCACATATGAGATTTTTGTATAACAGTTCCCGAATAAATACATGTATAGAGCATGTTTGGACATTTTATTTTGCCTTAGTTTTTATTTGAGCTATTTTGTTTTATAGTAGTCTTGTTTGTCACCAAAAAATACTTTCAGAAACAAAAAGGCAACTAACAAGAAGCAAAGGAAAAAAGAAATAAGGAAAGCAGAAAGCGAATAAAGAAAAAAAGACCTAAGAGAGAAGGGAAGTAATCTGTACATATTTATATCTGTTCAGTTTCTAGATTTTCATGCTCATTTGTTATATCCATATACCTTACTATTCACAATGATAAATACAAATATCAAAATGTAAGAGGTGAAGCTATATCATTTCTTATAGAAAGCTTGCTTTGCATTTCTTATATTTTTAAATGAGAGTGTAGTTTCATAATGATAATTTAAAATCTTGACACAAATAAAAAATGTTAAATTTGAGTGCATTAATAAATTCATTGGAAGGTTTTATATGTTGTATATGTATGTGCCTCTTTGCAGATTACGTCAAAGGCAAGTGTAATTGTTCTAGTGCACAAAGTGCTCTAAAGTCAATTAGTCATTTAAATACTATACAGTATAGGGGGCTTCCCAGTGTGGCTGAGTTTAAATAATCCTTTGTCTCTAAAGAACAACAATAGAGCTTGATTAAAATGTCACAAATAACAATTTCTGAACTCTCAAATTTGACCAACCATAAGGAACTATTGGGATTCACTCAGGATGGTGGCAGAAATATTAAAGGGAAACATTACGGAAAGTGATAGGGAATAGACACAAACCTTCTTGGAAGGCCGAAAAGTTACATAGCTTGTAATAATTGAACAGGCTGAAGGCAGCCGGGTCTTACCTTAGAGAATTAGGTCATAGGGTAAATACTAGGGACAATGGAGACTTCCTCAGTTAAGTTTGTTTACCCTACCTCCATTGAGTAACCTTTGAGCCAGATGGCCCTCTCTGGGGGAGGTTGACCAAGGATGTTGCCCCCTAATGGTATTTACATTAAACCCGAGTACCTGAGTTTTAATCATTGGTAGAACTACCCTCTTAGCCATGTTAATTATCCTCAAGCATGTTTACTCAAAGCTTCTGTTGTTAATTGTATATTAAATAAATGCCTAGAGTGCAAGCTGCTCAGGGCAGACTGAAGTGACAAACCTGTCTTGGTTTGCAGGTGGTCAGACACTCAGCAGGACTGGCAAAACATATCTGTGTGTCCGTGTATGTTTTATTCATCTGTCATTTGGGTCTTGTGAGGATCAATACCTCAAAGAACAAATTGATTTGTTCATGAAAATGACTTCAAATGAGAACAGTGTAGCTCACTTTAGTTGGAAAAGAAGGTAAAAAACCTGCATCAGCATCACCCAGTAAAAGTAGTGAAATCAGTGGCAAATGAGCATAATAGGACAGCAACTCTGCTAACTTGAAGTGGTCCTGATTGAAAAAAAAAAAAAAAAATCAATGGATTAACAGGCTAGATAGAAATGTCATGAGGAGATTCTGGAAATAAGATTGACATACAAAAGTTTGATAGCTCTTCAGGTGCTTTTTGTGCACACGTGCACTGAAAACTGAAAGGGTTCCAGGCCATCCGCACGTCTCTGACTGCCTGAAACACTACACAAATAAGCAGAAAATAAGCAATAAATTCTGATGAAAAGTAAGAGTCAGGAAACATCTGAAAATTGATGAATATTAAATGCATTTTCTAACCCACACACAGAATTGAAGTCTTACTGGCTCAATGTATTTGACCACAAAGTCTGACCATTGAGATGTATCCCACAAAGGTGTCCCCTAGCAAATCAGGCTCAAGTATAAAAATAAGTAAACAGACAAAAATAAATACAAAACAAACAGAAAAGGGACCTGAAATAATGCTTACGGTGACAGAGGCATATTATCTGGGCTTATTTCAGGGAAGTTATTAAGCAAACAGTAATAACTCTGAGGGGAAAAGAATCAGAATCAATAGTTACTACATAATATTCCCTCATTATATATTTTTCAACAAATATTATAAATTGTACTAAGAAACATAAAAGTGTGACCCTATGCAAGATAGAGGCAGTTAATAGTAATTTTCACTGGGTTGGCCTAGATGTTGAATTTATCAGAAATAAGTACTTCAAAGTAGTTATATAAATATATTCAAAGAACTAAAGTAATGTTAATGAAATAAAGATAACATGGGAAGTGTAGTGTCAACTGAATCAACAATTAGAGAATATCAAAAAGGGATATAAATTATTAAAAAGGACCACATGAAAATTCTGAAATGAGAAACAAATTTGAGAGTAAAAATAAAATTTCTCGAGGAGCTATGTGGTTCATTTGGGATAACAGGAAACAGTGAACTTGAAGCCAGAGAAATAGGACTTATCTAATCAGAAGAAATTAGAAATAAAGATGAGGACAAATCAACAGAACTTCAGAGACCTGTGTAAACACACAAAATGTGCCTATGCATGTGATGGAAATATGAAAAGGATGGGGGAGGGAAAGGAGCAGAAAAATAATTTGAAAACTTATGCCTGAAATATTCTCAAAACCGATAAAAATATATTAATTTATGTATTCAATAAGTTCAATGAACTCCTATTAGAATAAAAACAGAGATTAACAGCTAGGCAAAATCAGAGTTTAACTAGTCAAAGCCAAATTATAAAAGAAAATCTTGAAAACAGGAGAAAAACAAGTCATCATGAATAGGAACATGACAATATGATTAACGGTTAAGTTCTTGTCAAGAAAAATGGAGTCCAGAAGACAGTGGAATGACATATTCAGAGTGCTGAAAGAAAAGTAGTGCGTTTCTGCATTTCAAAAGTAGTTTATTTTAACTAGTATTAACAATGGTTCTTTTATTATTATTATTATTATTATTATTATTATACTTTAAGTTCTAGGGTACATGTGCATAACGTGCAGGTTTGTTACATATGTATACTTCTGCCATGTTGGTGTGCTGCACCCATCAACTCATCAGCACCCATCAACTCGTCATTTACATCAGGTATAACTCCCAATGCAATCCCTCCCCCCTCCCCCCTCCCCATGATAGGCCCCGGTGTGTGATGTTCCCCTTCCCGAGTCCAAGTGATCTCATTGTTCAGTTCCCACCTATGAGTGAGAACATGCGGTGTTTGGTTTTCTGTTCTTGTGATAGTTTGCTAAGAATGATGGTTTCCAGCTGCATCCATGTCCCTACAAAGGACACAAACTCATCCTTTTTTATGGCTGCATAGTATTCCATGGTGTATATGTGCCACATTTTCTTAATCCAATCTGTCACTGATGGACATTTGGGTTGATTCCAAGTCTTTGCTATTGTGAATAGTGCCGCAATAAACATACGTGTGCATGTGTCTTTATAGCAGCATGATTTATAATCCTTTGGGTATATACCCAATAATGGGATGGCTGGGTCATATGGTACTTCTAGTTCTAGATAGTTGAGGAATCGCCATACTGTTTTCTATAATGGTTGAACTAGTTTACAATCCCACCAACAGTGTAAAAGTGTTCCTATTTCTCCACATCCTCTCCAGCACCTGTTGTTTCCTGACTTTCTAATGATTGCCATTCTAACTGGTGTGAGATGGTATCTCATTGTGGTTTTGATTTGCATTTCTCTGATGGCCAGTGATGATGAGCATTTTTTCATGTGTCTGTTGGCTGTATGAATGTCTTCTTTTGAGAAATGTCTATTCATATCCTTCGCCCACTTTTTTATGAGGTTGTTTGTTTTTTTCTTGCAAATTTGAGTTCTTTGTAGGTTCTGGATATTAGCCCTTTGTCAGATGAGTAGATTGCAAAAATTTTCTCCCATTCTGTAGGTTGCCTGTTCACTCTGATGGTAGTTTCTTTTGCTCTGCAGAAGCTCTTTAGTTTAATGAGATCCCATTTGTCAATTTTGACTTTTGTTGCCGTTGCTTTTGGTGTTTTAGACATGAAGCCCTTGCCCATGCCTATGTCCTGAGTGGTATTACCTAGGTTTTCTTCTAGGGTTTTTATGGTATTAGGTCTAACATTTAAGTCTCTAATCCATCTTGAATTAATTTTCGTAGCAATGGTTCTATGTGTTTAGCCCTATGAAGACAGATGTGTGTGTGTGTGTGTGTGTGTGTGTGAGAGAGAGAGAGAGATATTTCTGTTTTTGTCCATTCTCGTGCTGATAATAAAAAGACATACCTGAGACTGAGTAATTTACGAAGAAAAGAGGTTTAATGGACTCACAGTTCCACATGGCTGGAGAGGCCTGACAATTACAGCAGAAGATGAAGGAGGAGCAAAGGGACTTCTACATGGTGGCGGGCAAAACAACATGTGCAGGAGAACTCCCATTTATTCAACCATCAGATCTCCTGAGACTTATTCACTATAAGGAGAACAGCACAGGAAAAATCTACTCCCATTATTCAGTTATCTCCCACAGGGTCCCTCCCTGGACACGTCAGGGCTATTACAATTCAAGATGAGATTTGGGTGGGGACACAGCCAAACCATTTGAATTCCATTATTTAAAATGAATGGACAACTAGTGGCATTTACCTAAGTGACATATCTCTTTAATCTCACACAAATTACCAGGAAAAATTCTGGATACTTACCATTATAGAATTCAGAGTTTAAGCAAGAGAGATGAGAGGCTATGAAAGCTTGGAATTATCAGTGAGTCTCAACACATAAGTATCTATGTATCATAAAAATATTTTCACTTATTTTCTTATAAATGATGTTCCTCCAAAACCTATTTTATTTTTGAAGTGTTTCAGACTTTCAATTTTAAAAATAAACACCTGTAATATATAGTACATTTATTCATATAAAAGTAATAATGTTTCAACATATGCAATGGAAATCCAACTAGTCAAATTTTGTAGTAATAAAGTGAATTACTCCGTCTTTGTCTTTTCAGCTGCTAAATGACTTTGAGAATATTTTGAAATTAATGTATGAGAAAATGTTCTTTGTCGCATCTCCTTTGCGAGACTTAGGCAAGGTCTAATAAATATCAGCCATCAATTTGGCATGTAGGTAAGTGAATGCTAGATGATTTAAGTGGTCTGTTCAATTGTTCTTCATTCTTCTAATATTAATTCACTGCCTACTAATATCGAGGTTTTTTGCTGGATTATGCGGATACAATGATAAGTGGAAGGGAGAAAGGAAAGCTCAAGAAATTTTAAAAGGGCAATAGTTTCCTCTGTTTTTCCCCATACATTTATTGAATTATTCATATCCAATTGGACACATGGATATTTATTTATACTTTGGGAAATAATACAAAACTTCTTTATTTACTTTGTTTTTTAAAATTGTTCTAGTTTTAGCCATTGGGATCTTTTCCACTTTCCTCCTGTATTCCTTTGGGATACCTTATCATTGTGGAAGATTTTGTGTGTATGTTTAACTTCTCTTACTTTCTGTAACTACAAGATACTCCAGGCTTATCTTATATATTTTTTGCCCCAGTCCTAAAATCAGCCATTTATCCAAGAAGCCATTATTCCTCTTACTGGAGAATGACATTAGAAACCACCATCAGGCACCAAGAGTGCTCATTCACTCATTGTTACTGGGTATTGTGCCTTATAGGCCCTCTAGTCTAATCAAGCCGGGTGATATATGTATGTAAGCTAACCTGTATCATATACTCATATACTCATATCTATAAATATTCCTGTATGTAATTGTATGTGTCTGTCTTAAGTGAAACATATTCATATTGATGTTACCAACTCTCTGACATGAATCATCCTAGCCACCTTCCATGACTTATCTGTAACCTCTTACTTTAAAAGTAAAATCCCTGGTTTCTACCATCTGCCCTCTATTTGCATATTTTTTCATTTACAGAATATTAGTACCTTCAAAACTGTCAACCTGTACCCCCATGGGGAACTAATATGTCAACTAGAGTACAGTGCTTAAGTGCAGTTCTTTTTCCTTTAGTTGTAGGGGTATGATTCATGTCCAAAATTACTTAGATCAGTACCCTTTTCTCCCACCTGCTTCAGAGAGGTTGTTTCATACATTTATAATACATGTAGCTTCTTTCCTCACATCTTGCATTAATGATCTTGGAATTAACTGATATCCTGATTTACATTTTTTAAAAGCTTTCATACATTAACATTAATTCTGTTTTAAATTTCTGTGGGTTTTGATAAGTGCTAAACGTCATGTATTCACCAATTCAGTAGCATAGAAAATAGCTTTGTAACCCTCAGTTCTTTACTGTGAAACCCTAGTGGTATTCGTTGGATGTTAAGCTCAAGGATTGAAGTCCAGAGTTTCTTACCATCAGGTAGACCACACTTAGTCTCAAGCAATTTGTCAAAATTAACATTTAACTGTTCCTATAAATCTATGGCTTCAGTGGCTTCTGATCCATGTAAGCAGACCTGGACTGTATCTCTCTGGATTTGCTTGTCGCTGCAGATTTCAGGATGGCAGTTTTCCATTTGCTCTGCAAACTCAGTTCTCAGAGCCAAGAGAAATTGTCGATTGTCAGTTTGTCCAGCTTTTTTCTCCCAAGAATTAGAATGATGACTTCCGAGCTTTTTAAATATTGAAGTTAACACAGAAACTTCTATCATAATGTAGTTTAATCGCCAACTTCCTGGATTAAAAATAAAATATTCCATGGATTTAATCTAAAAATGGACATATTTAAAATTTAAAAATTATAAATTTATTATTAGATTTTTAAACAAGTTCTGACAAAGATTATTCTTATATATACCTGAAACATACACCTGATGTATGTGTATAAATATACATATAACATATTTTTGAAAGATATCCAAAACAAGTGATGAAAATGTCTACTCAGAGTTGAGAGATTTCAGCATTATTATTATGTTTATCTTTCTTTAGGGGAAAAGAAAAAGTGATTAAGAAAGTTGAGAAACTTACATTGACTATATTTAGGCCCATGGTTAGATATGTTTTTATTTAAATATACATTAATTTAGAAATTCATCTAATAATATTTGACAAATATGTTCCAGATTCCTTTCTTAGGTTCTGGGGATGCAAGATAAATTTTTCTTATGTACTTATAGTTTATAATGAATCAATAAAAACTTTATACCATTGAAAACTGCTTGAGATAGTTTTGATTTCCATAATATTACAAATTTCATTCCTATAATTAAAATGAAACATTGAGTCAACAGAATTTTAACTATCAATGTGCTTTGCTATCAGATATTAAGGGTAACTAAGCTCCTGCTTCTGATGTAAGATTTTGGAGAAAAATGACTCCTGAGAAGCTGGCTTGCCCTATTGGTAATATGTAGTAGTGAAAAGAAAGTACTATAAAGATCTATAAAGATCTCAGCTGTGAAATGTTACTAAACTGTTCGAGTTGTTGGCATAAAGTAGGTTCAGCACTCCATGGCCAGGCTTTGCGTAGGTTGAAAGACAATTACACTGCAGTTTTAAAGGGGGATTTATGTAACACATCCTGCCAGCATATTTAGTCCATGTGAAAGAATGTCAGGATCCTGAAAGTATTCTGCCGGAAGAGCAGGTATTAGAAAATTGGAGTTAATGGTGCTAGTTGTAAACAATTGCCAATTCTTTCTTCATTCCCTGTAAGTATCTAGTGTATTTTAGTGTATGGTATGAGAAATCTTCATTAATTTGAAACATACTTTTAAGGCTAATGAAAATTTTAATAAGCTAGCCCAAAGTTATTTGGACATTTATATCAAGGGACAGGAAGGTAAAATGACATTGATCAAAAGAAATTCTGCTTTGTAACTGATATTTAGAGAATTAAGTAAGAGGCGACCTGGATAATGAGTGAAGGAAAGCAGATTTTCTCTCCAGGACCTATTAGTAGAAGTAGAAATTCACTTGCATGATTGAAAATCAGGCAGTACCCCCCTAACTTATGGAACATCCAATGTGAAAGAGGAAAGGACAAATAATATGAGGCAGGGTGTTTTTAGCTTCTCAGTTAGAACATTCACATTAAATGAGATGCTCTTTGTAAGACTTAAAAACAGGCTTTTTTTTTTTTTTTTTTTCATTTTTCGTTTCTCAAAATTAGCTGTTGGTTCACATATTCAATTTAAGAAATTACGATATTGGTGATGAAATTACTCCAAATGTAACAGTTTTAAATGAAGAAACTAATCACTGAACATATTGTGTTATAAAACTCATGGTCAGAAAGCGACATTGCAATTTTCTTATTAAAGAAGAAATTAACTTAAAATTGACAAAATGACTTTTAGAGATTTTAATATATGCTAGAGAGTTAAGTTACAAAACTTCAGCTTCAACTCATTATGAATTTATTTCTTGATCAAATATATGGTTTGTTCAAATATAGCTACTGCCAAAATGAATTGTTTTTAACTTATGAAATGTTTGAAGTAATTGAAAGTTGAAAAGTTTAAGGCTAACACTAAAAGCAAAACTAATTGACAGCTATTTTCTTAGTTTAGAACTTTATGAAAGCATATATATGAAAATGGCATTGTTATATACTGAAACTTTAAAATTAATTTTATCTGTAATATTAAGAAGGAAAAAAGGCACAGATTAAGGACTCACTTTGCAATAATCTTTTGTCTTCTTAAATAAGTTCAAATATACAAATTTTATAATTCTAATTCAGTAATTCACTTTTAGATATGAATTTATTGACTGCTTTAAAAAAATAGTTTCTTCAGCAGCAAGTTATTTGGAAAATAAAAATACCTACTTGGTTTTAATAGGTATTATTTTAAAAGTAGTGACAATTTGAATAAGTGATTATATTGAATCTCTCAAATGATGTCTTTTTAAAAAATATCCTGCTCTTTTTTTTTTTTTAATTTATTTATTATTATTATTATACTGTGTTGTAGGGCATGTGCATAACGTGCAGGTTTGTTACATATGTGGGCACAGCCTTGTTGGTGTGCTGCACCCATCAACTCGTCATTTACATCAGGTAGAACTCAATGCACCTCCCTCCCTCCCACAGATAGGCCCCGTGTGATGTTCCTCCGAGTCCAAGGCGATCTCATTGTTCAGTTCCCACCTATGAGTGAGAACATGCGTGTTTGGTTTTCTGTTCTTGTGATAGTTTGCTAAGAATGAGGATTCCAGCTGCATCCATGTCCCGCAAGCGACAGAAACTCACCCTTTTATGGCTGCATAGTATCTCCATGGTGTATATGTGCCACATTTTCTTAATCCAATCTGTCACTGATGGACATTTGCTGATTCCAAGTCTTCGTTATTAGGAATAGTGCTGCAATAAACATAATGTGTACTTGTTCTTTATAGCAGCATAATTTATAACTTTTTTGGGTATATACTCAGTAATGGGATGTATGGGTCATATGGTACATCTAGTCTTTAGATCCTGAGGAATCGCCATACTGTTTTCCATAATGGTTGAACTAGCTTTACAATCCCACCAACAGTGTAAAAGTGTTCCTATTTCTCCACATCCCTCTCTCCAGCACCTGTTGTTTCCTTGACTTTTAATGATTGTCATTCTAACTGGTGTGAGATGGTATCTCACAGGTTTTGATTTGCATTTCTCTGATGGCCAGTATTACGAGCATTTTTTTCATGTGTTTGTTGGCTGTAGCGAATGCCCTTTGAGAAAGGCCCATTCATATCCTTTTGCCCACTTTTTGATGGGGTTGTTTGTTTTTCTTGTAAATTGTTTTTATTTTTGTAGGTTCTGATATTAGCCCTTTGTCAGATGAGTAGATTGCAAAAAATTTTCTCCCATTCTGTAGGTTGCCTTGTTCACTCTGATGGTAGTTTCTTTACAGCAGAAGCTCTTTTAGTTTAATGAGATCCCATTTTGTCACTTTTATTTCATGCTGTTGCTTTTGGTGTTTTAGACATGAAGTCTTTGCCCATGCCTATGTCCTCCGGAATGGTACTACCTAGGTTTCTCTAGGATTTTATGGTATTAGGTCTAACATTGGGTCTCTAATCCATCTTGAATTAATTTTCGTATATGAGTAAGGAAAGGATCCAGTTTCAGCTTTCTACTTATGGCTAGCCAATTTTCTCAGCACCATTTATTAAATAGGGAATCCTTTCCCATTTCTTGTTTCTCTCCCAGGTTTGTCAAAGATAAGATGGTTGTAGATGGGTGGTATTATTTCTGAGAGGACTCTGTCGGGTTACCCACAAAGGGAAGCCCATCAGACTAACAGCAGATCTCTCGGGCAGAAACTCTACAAGCCAGAAGAGAGTGGGGCACATTCAACATTCTTAAAGAAAAAGAATTTAAAACCCAGAATTTCATATCCAGCCAAACTAAGTTTCATATGAAGGAGAAATAAAATCCTTTACAGATAAGCAAATGCTTAGAGATTTTGTCACCACTAGGGCCTGCCTTGCCAAGAGAGACCCTGAAGGAAGCACTAAACATGGAAAGGAACAAACTGGTACCAAACATCTCAAAACATGCCAAAATGTAAAAACCATCAAGGCTAGGAAGAAACTGCATCAACTAACGAGCAAAATAACCAGTTAATATCATAATGGCAGGATCAAGTTCACACATAACAATCTAACCTTAAATGTAAAATGGACTAAATGCTCCAATTAAGAGACATAGACTGGCAAACTGATAGAGTCAAGACTCATCAGTCTGCTGTATTCAGGAGACCCATCCACACGCAGAGACATACATAGGCTCAAAATAAAGGGATGGAGGAAGATTTATCAAGCAAATGGATACAAAAAGCGGGGTTGCAATACTAGTCTCTGATAAAACAGACTTTAAACCATCAAAGATCAAAGAGACAAAGAAGGCCATTACACGGTAAAGGATCAATCCAACAGGAAGAGCTAACTATCCTAAATATATATGCACCCAATACAGGAGCACCCAGATTCATAAAGCAAGTCCTTAGAGACTTATCCTGCTCTTCTTTGCTGATTTTTCCTACACATAGGAAAATTTCTCATTAAGAATGTGAAATTATGTGATAAGCACTTTATTTATTTGTATTTGATAATCGTGATTTGGGGTTTTATTGCATCTTAAATAAATGAACAGGCATATAATTCCTTATTCTAAACAATAAATCCATCTTTAAGGAAAGGTATCATAGTTTTGTTGAGTTACAATGAATTTCTCGCATTGATTTGTTCTGATACACTGAGGAAGTTATTCATTTGTTTGTTGTTGTTTTCTCAGATATCTCAAATGGCCTCGGTTTTCTTTTGGAAGGAAACTATGTCACCCACCACAGCTGCCATTGAGGGAATTGCCTAACAGTGTTTTTTTTTTTTTTTTTAATGGATAAATGACTATGTTGCCTGACATGTAAATCATCTCTCTAGACACAGCTGAGTGGAATACAGAATAAATAGCAACCAATAAGGGATTAGGAGGAAAGAAATATCTCCCCAAATAACAGCAGTAATGATTTGGGCCAATCATACTTTTATTGTTCATAAATAAGTCGAAACTAAAATATAAACATACAGAAAAGCAATTCACAATCATCATCAGCAATGCAAGCCACATATCATCAAAAGCCATGAGTAATCAGCAAACATGAGAAAGTGAAATATAAAGAATGAGATTATGTGTAGCCAGGATTAGAGGAACAAAGATGGAGAGAACTGAAGGTATCAAGATGGAAATCTCAGAGCTCCAGTTGCTCAGGTACCAGGAAGATGAACTGCCTTTATGTAGCATGTTGGAAATATATAAATGTTAGGAGGGAAGCTTTTATCAGAAACTTAGAGTTGTTTTATAAATGTGCCTTAAAGATTCAAATCTCCAGTGATTCTCCATGGAGCCTGTGGGAACATGATTAGATTAGGAAGCTAAGCAAAGTCTCTAATTAACTAAACACTCAATTAAATAATTACTAAGTATCTTCTGTAGGCTTGACATTTTACATTTAGGTGAATTTTTCTGAATAGCCATATTGAAAATTAAAGAAGAAAATGTTTTTACATTATTGCTATTTATTTGGATTAAATTAACAGAAACAAATCTCAAAGTTTGGTGTATATCAGAAGACCCAAGGAATTTGTATTTAAAGATGACTAGGTTCTACTCTAGAAGCCACTGAACAAAAGTCTAAAGATTTAGACACTGGTAACCAAAACTAAAAGTCATTTCATTAATGTTTCTTTATAATTTAATCAAACTACTAAAATATATTTGCTGATATTCATGGAAATAAAAAATTAGTTTATAAATGTGACATAATGTACATTTTATAGAATATATTTTCTTAATATTAGTATGGCATTTGAGATACTAATTCCTCTGAAGCAGTATTTAAAATCAGAATTCTTACAGTTCTTGTATTAATAAGTTATTCAATACCAAATTAGTAGTTTGTTATAAATTTGTTGGCAAATAGTTATGTATGCTTACTTTGTACATAAAAAGAAAAACATATTATGGCTTCTTTTAGACATTCCTTCATTAGAAATAAAATAAAATAAACTATTAGCAGTTTGATTTCATGTTCTGTCTGTAGGTCATGGAATCCTGTCCTTACAATATTTATTGATTGTGAAAAGATCAGCAAATAAGCAATTGAAAATGTTTACCATTTCTTCTAGCCACTATTTTCTTAGAGTTATCCAAATCTTCCATGTTTCTAATTACAGTATACGCTTCTTTTTTGCCAGTTAAGTTTTCAACAGCATTTAATACAGGTCATCATACTCTTATTTTACAAAGACTTTTTCTTTTCTTAATACTTTGTTGATTTTCCTCTTATATAACTGAACATTTGCATTCAAAATTTTGTTTTGTTTGTACTTCTCCTGCTAACACGTTAGAGTCTTACCTCTTCTCTATCCATTCCCTCTTCCAGGATGATTTCAATCTGTTTGCTTTAAATGTTGTATATTATATAAAATGTAATGTGTGTATACATATACGGGTGTGTATACATATACGGATGTGTATACACATACATATGTGTTGTGTGTGTGTGTGTGTATATATATCTATATATATATATCCTGTTACTGTCTCAAACCAAAACCATAGGAATCACATCCCTAATTCTTGTTCATCTTTCACATTCAGTCTATTTTCAAACTGCTACATATAACTCCAGGATGTGCCTTAAATTTGCCTATTATTTATTGTTACTCCCATGATTTTTGTCAGAATTTCTCAAACCATGTAAAATGGAATACTCAGTATCCTGTGCTCTGTAGGAAAAAAAAAAATGTTTTGATAAATAATTTTGAGAAAGGCTTTTCTCACTTGGAGTTACACCAAACTTTTAGTAATTTAATGACCAAACCTTTTTTTACTAAATGTATCTTTATACATTTATTTATTCCTATGATTTTATCACTGTTTTTGACCATGGAACCATTTCATTCTACAGAATAATAATAATATATTTTAAAATATTGTCTTTGAAACATTATTTGGGCAATGCTAGTTTACCAAAATCTAAAAGTATTCTTGTAAATTACATGTGGCTATTGTCATTATAGACACCAGGATAGAACTGAAGGGTTCTGCCTATATTTCAATCATAAAAGGCATCAATATCAGAAAACTATCAGGTAGATCTATATATCATTCATAAATAAATATATACTTAAATTTTATATTTACTGACCTCTCGAGATTGCACATATCAAATGAATTATGTCTTGTCTCTGAAGTTTATTAAACACACAGACACATCAGTTCTGGAGAATTTAGTCATTGACCTCTTGCAAATGAAAAATCTGCTAAAAATAGCTTACTGAGACTTTAAGGAAGTGTCAGGACCCTTTGGTCACAAATAGGGGGCTTATGGAACATAGTAGTTAATGGCAAGGATTTGGGAGGTTAGAAAGTTTGCTCTGATTTTCTAGGAATTCAGGTGTCTTAGTCTAATCAGGCTGTGATAAAAATACCATAAACAAAGGGACTTAGAAACAACAGAAATTTACTTCTCACAGTTTTGGAGGCTGGGATGTTCAAGATCAAAGTGTCAGCTGATTGGGTGTCCAGTGAGGGTTCATTTCCTGCTTGATAGATGATGCTGTCTCTCTGTCCTCACGTTGTGGAAGGGAGAGTTCTCTGGGTTCTCTTTAATAGCGACACTAATCGCACTTATGAGGGTTCTGCCCTCGGGATATAATCAATTCCCAACGGCTCTATCTGCCACCATCACATTGGTAATTAGGCTTTCAACATACGAAGTTTGGGAGAACACATTTAGACCATACCATTCAACTTCTGGTCTCTTCGGAATTCACGTCCTTCTCACATGCAAAACACATTCATTTCATCCCAATAGCTCCCCAGATCTTAACTCATATCCAGAATTATCTCAAAAGTCTAAGTCACAGTCTCACCTAATATCATTTAAAGCATTTAAATCATATATGAATGAGACTCAATTCATTCTGAGGCAAAATTCCCTTTATCTGTGAAACTATGAAATCAACCATGTTATGTGCTTCTAAAATATAATAGAGAGACAAGCATAGGATAGACATTCCCATCCCAAAAGCAAGAAGTAGGATAGAAAAGAAGGATGACAGATTCTGGGCATGTCCAAAACATTAGGGCTTGACTTGATACTTTGCCTTCTGGACATCCTGGGCAGCTGTTGGCACCCCAAGACTCCGAAAAGCCTTACATCCATAGCTTCACTGGGCACAGCTCACACCAAAGATTTCACAGGCTGTAATCAGGTGCCTGTGGTTCCTCCAAGCTCGAGTTGCACATCTGTGTCTCCACCAGTCTGGGGTTTCTGGAGTGGCCTGCCTTCTTGGCTTCACTAGACATTTCCCTACTGGAGACCTATTATCTTTCTCATTGGAGATCCTCTGCAGCAGCACCACCCTACTGCAGTCCTCTACCGGGGTCTTCTGCCTGTGTCCCTTCATGGTTTTATACTTCAAAATGCAGGTGGAGGCAGCAGTACCCCCATGAGTCTTAATGCTTTGTGAGCCAACAGAGATGGTATTGTTTGAACACTGCCAAGATTTACCACTTGTACCCTTCACAAGGGTGGCCACTAAGCCCCTGTGTCACATCTGGGCCTGCTGGAACTGAACCTGAGGCAGCTGGAGAATGCTGCTCTGTAAGTCTTGGAGCAGAGCCATAAGGTGATGCCAGGCAGTGAATGCCAAGGTCTTGTGGGTGTCCTCTCTGGCCCCTCCTTTGAAATTGTTCAGCCCCCAGTGTCCTTGCTTTCTGGGTGTGATGCTTAATACTGAGTGTCAACTTGATTGGATTGAAAAATACAAAGTATTGATACAGGATGTATCTGTGAGTGTGTTGCCAAAGGATATTAACATTTGAGTCCCTGGGCTAGGGAAGGCAGACCCACCCTTAAGCTGGGTGAGCACAATCTAATCGGCTGCCGCTGAGACTACAATATAAGCAGACAGAAAAATGTGAAAAGAGAAGCTGGCCTAGCCTCTTAGAGTACATCTTTCTCTTGTGCTGGATGCTCCTTGCCCTCTAATATTGGATTCCAAATTCTTCAGTTTTGGAGCTCAGATTTGTTCTTGTTCCTCAGACAGCAGACAGCCTACTGGGGGACCTTGTGATCATGTAAATTAATACTTAATAAACTCCCCTTTATATATATATATATATATATATATATGTATATATATAAATAATACATATATATGTATAATATATATAAATATCTATTATATAGATTAAATATATATATAAATAACATATGTGTGTGTGTGTGTCTGTGTGTGTGTGGTGTGTGTGTGTGTATGTATAAAGGGGAGTTTAAGTATTGACTCATATATATACAAACCATTAGTTCTTTCATTCTAGAGAATCTTGAGTAATACAGATTTTGAACAAAGGAGTGGTTCTGGAGGAAAAAATATTAAAGTTGGAGTTATTTTGTTGGTATTGGGGTTTCTGGGGTTGGCTGCATAATATAATTAGACACCAAATTGCTAAGGACTCTACTTCTAATAGTATGGCAAACACTGATAGTCCTTGGTGAAAGAAAATGATGAACTGAGGGATTCTATCTCCCAGTTTCAGAAGCAGATACTGAGCCTGAAATCTGCTAAGATTGCCCTGAGTGACAGTCTTATCTCCTGTAGGGAAAGAGCTGAAATTGTGGAAAAACAGACGCAAGCTCTTATCATGCGAGTGGCTGATCAGCAATGAAAGATGCATGTACAGCCTCACCAGGTGTCTCCTGTTAAAGTGAGGACATTGATTGGAAAAGAATGGGACCCTGCAGATTGGAATGGGGATGTGTAGGAAGACCCTAGTGAAGCTGGGGAAACTGAGTTTGTAAACTCTGATGAACATTTTGTTGCCAGAAGAAACAACCTCCCCATCCCCAGTAGTGGCAACATCTGCTTCCCAACCCATGCTGCCATCAACCTTTCCACATTTGTCTGAGGAGATAAACCCTGCACTGCCTGAGGCAACAGTGATGGCCTCTCCTAAAGTAGTTGTCAGGCAAGGCAATGTCGATTCGACTCAGGAGCCATCCTCAACACCCCTGTTTGCTTCAAGACCTATAACTAGACTAAAGTCCTGGCAGGCCCCTAGAGGTAAGGTTGAGAGTGTGACCCTTGAGAATGTGTGCTACACCTGAAAAAGACTGCTTGAGTTTTCCAATTTATATTGGAGAACAGGGATAGGAATGCATGTTAAGGGTGTGGGATAATGTTGGAAGGAACACAGAGTTGGATCAGGCTGAATTTGTTGATTTGAGCCCACTAAGTAGTGACTCTGCATTTAATGTTGCAGCTCAGGGAATTTAAAAGGTTCTAATAGTTTATTTGCTTGGTTTGCTGAAATATGGATTAAAAGATGGTGAGTGAGCTGGAAACGCCTGATCTCCCTTGGTTTAATGTAGAGGAAGGGACCCAAAGGCTTAGGGAGATTTGGATGGTGGAGTGGATTAGTGACGTTAGACCTACTCATCCCAGTTGGGAGGGTTCAGAAGATATACCCTTGACCAATGCTTTGAGAAATAGATTTGTTAGGGCAGCACCTGCATCTTTGAAGTGGCCTGTAATTGCTCTTCTCTGTATGTCAGATCTAACAGTGGGAACTGCAGTCACTCAACTACAAAATTTAAATACAACGGGAATAATTGGATCCCGTGGTGGTGGGGGCCAAGTGGTGGCACTCAACTATCAAAGGCAAGGTGGGCGTAGCTACTATAATGGACAGCAGAGGCAAAGTGGGAATCAGAATAGTTTGACTCTCATAGAGCTCTTGCACTGGCTAATTAATCATGGTTTCCTAGAAGTGAAATTGATAGGAAGCCTACTGCATTTCTACTTAATTTATATAAGATAAGCAGAAGATTTCTAGATCGAATGGACTAAAAGCCAATAATAAAATCTGAGTATTATAAACAAATTATATATAACTATATAGAAAACTAATTATATATTATATATTATATTTATAAATGAATTATATGTAACTAAAGACTGAGTTTTTCTAATTATAAAAACTGAGAATCGTGGCCCCTCAATAAATTTCCAGACTTGAGCGAGTTTACAGACCCAGAACCCCTCTTATGACTCCATTACATTACTGACAATTTATGCAATGAGGCTTTCTCCCATCTTTCCCCAAGGGGACGTCTGGCTTTTTACCAGGATAACTGTGCATTGGGGAAAGAGAAATTATCAGATATTTCATGGACTACTGGACACTGGCTCTGAGCTGACATTGATTCCAGGGAACCCAAAACATCATTCTGGTTGACGTTTCTGGAAAACGTGGTCTTCCAGTTGAAGTAGGGGCTTATGGGGGCCAGTTAATTAATGGAATTTTAGCTCCGTTGATTTACAGTGGGTACCTGGACTCATCCTGTGGTCATTTCCCCAGTGCTAGAATGCATTAGTGTCATAGACATACTTAGCAGCTGGCAGATCCCCCACATTGGCTCCTGACTGGTAGGATGAGGGTTGTTATGGTGGGAAAGGCCAAATGGAAGCCATTAGAGCTGCCTCTACCTAAAAGACTAGTAAATCAAAAACAATATTACATCCCTGGAGAGACTGCAAAGATTAGTGCAACCATCAAGGACTTGAAAGACGCAGAGGTGGTGATTCGTATCACATCTCTGTTTAACTCTCCCATTTGGCCTGTGCAGAAGAAAGGGGGATTTTGGAGAATGATAGTGGACTGTTGTAAGCTTAACCAAGTGGTGACTCCAATTGCACCTGCTATACCAGATGTGGTTTAATTGCTTGAGAAAATTAACACATTTTCTGGTACCTAGTATGCAGCCATTGACTTGGTAAATGCCTATTTCTCCATTCCTGTCCATAAGACCCACCAGAAGCAATATGCCTTCTGCTGGCAATGCCAATAGTATACCTTTACTGTCCTATCTCAGGGGTATATCAACTCTCCAGCTTTGTGTCATAATCTTATTCAGAGAGACCTTGATTGCTTTTCGTTTCTGTAAGAATATCACACTGTTCTGTTATATTGATGACATTATGCTGATTGGATCCAGTGAGCAAGAAGTAGCAAACACACTGGGCTTATTGATGAGACATTTGTCTGCCAGAGGATGGAAAATAAATCTGACTAAAATTCAGGTAACTTTGACCTCAGTAAAATTTCTAAGGGTTCAGTGGTGTGGGTCCTGTCAAGATAATCCTTCCAAGATGAAGGATAAGTTGCTGCACTTGGCCCATCCTACAACCAAGAAAGAGGCACAACACCAAGGGGGGCTATTTGGATTTTGGAGGCAACACATTCCTCACTTGGGTGTGTTACTCCAGCCCATTTATTGAGTGACCTGAAAGGCTTCCAGTTTTGAGGGATCCAGAACAGGAGAAGGCTCTGCAAAAGGTCCAGGTTTCCGTGCAAGCTGCTCTGCCACTTGGGCCATATAACCTAGAAGATCCAATGGTGCTTGAGATGTCAGTCACGGATAGAGATACTGTTTGGAGCCTTTGTCAGTCCCCCATAGGTGAATCACAGTGGAAGGCTCTAAAATTTTGGAGCAAGTCCCTGACATCTTCTGCAGATAACTACTCTCCTTTGAAAGACAGCTCTTGGGCATTGGTAGAAACTGAACATTTGACTATGGGTCATTAAGTCACCATGCAACCCGAAATGCCTATCGTGAACAGGGTGCTTTCTGACACATCAAGTCATAAGGTGGGTAGTGCACAGCAGCATTCCATTGTCAAATGTAAGTGATATATACGTGACCGGGCTCAAGCAGGTCCAGAAGGCACAAGTAAATTGTATGACAAAATGGTTCAAATGCCCATGGTCTCCGCTCCTATCACCCTGCCTTCTCTCCCCCAGGCTGGATGGATGGTATCATGGGGAGTTCCGTCAGTTGACAGAGGAAGAGAAGGCTAGGGCCTGGTTTACAGAGGCTTCTGCAGAATATACAGGCACTACCTGAAAATGGACAGCTGCAGCACTATAGCCCTTTTCTGGGGCTGAAGTACAGCCATGAAGGGAAATCTTCCCAGTTGGCAGACCTTCGAGGAGTGCACCTGGTGTGCACTTTGGATGGAGGGAGGAACGGCCAGATGTACGATTATATACTGATTCATGGGCTATTGCCAATGGTTCATCTGGATGGTCTGGGACTTGGAAGAAGCATGATTGGAAAATTGGTGACAAAGACATTTAGGGAAGAAGTATGTGGATGGACCTTTCTGAGTAGTACAAAACTGAATATATTTGTATCCCATCTGAGTGCTCACCAATGGGTGATGTCAGCAGAGGAGGATTTTAATAATTAAGTGGGTATGAAGATCCATCTGTGGACACCACTCAGTCACTTTCTGCAGCCACCCTAAAGGACCCATAAACAAAGTGGCCATGGTGGCAGGGATGGAGGTTGCACATGGGCTCAGCAGCATGAACTTTCACTCACCAAGGCTGACCTGGCTGTATCTACTGCTGAGTGTCCAATTTGCCAGCAGCAGACACCAACACTGAGCCTTCAATATGGCACCATTCCTCAGGGTGTTCAGTCAGCTACCTGGTGGCAGGTTAATTATATTGGACCTCTTCCATCATGGAAAGGGCAGAAGTTTGTCCTCACTGGAGGAGACACTCCTGATATGGTTTTGCCTATCCTGCTCACAGTGCTTCTGTCAAGACTCCATCCATGGAGTCACGGAATGCGTTATCCACTGTCATAGTATTTCACACAGCATTGCCTCTGACCAAGACACTCACTTTACTGCTAAAGAAGTGTGACAGTAGGTTCATGCTCATGAAATTAACTGGTCTTACCATGTTCCCTATTATACGGAAGCAGCTGTATTGATAGAATGGTGGAATGGCCTTTTGAAGCCACAATTACAATGCCAACTGGTGACAATTCTTCGCAGGGCTGGGGCAAAGTTATCCAGAAAGCTGTGTATGCTATAAATCAGCATCCAGTATAAGGTACTGTTTCTCCCATAGACAGGATTCACAGGTCTAGGAATCAAAAGGTGGAAGTGGAAGCGGCACCACTCACTACACTTCTAGTGATTCAAAATTTTTGCCTCCTGTTCCTGAAACATTAAGTTCTGCTGTCCTAGAGATTTTAGTTCCAGAGGGAAGAACACTGCCACCAGGAGACACAACAACAATTCCATTTAACTGGAAGTTAAGATTGCCACCTGGACACTTTGGGCTCCTCCTACCTTTAAATCGATAGGCTAAGAAGGGAGTTACAGTGTTGGCTGGGGTAATTGACCTGAATTATCAAGATGAAATCAGTATACTACTCCACAATGGAGGTAAGGAAGAGTATGAATGGAATACAGGAGATCCAATAGGGGTCTTCTTAGTATTACCAAGCTCTGTGATTAAGTTCAATGGGAAACTACAACAGCCCAATCCAGGAAGGACTAAAAATGACTCAGACCCTTCAGGAATGAAGGTTTGGATCACTCCACAAGGGGCGGGGTGGGGGCGGGGGAAGCATGACCTGCTGAGGTGCTTGCTGAAGCCAAATGGAATACAGTAGAAGGTATGTATGTAAGTAGAAGATATAGGTAGTAGAAGGTAGTCATCAATACCAGCTACGACCACATGACCAGCTGCAGAAACAAGGAATGCAATTGTCATGAGTATTTCCTCCTTCTTTTATTAAAAACATGTATGTGGATGTATACACTTGTACTAGAAAGAAACTTCATTTTCTTTTCTTTTTCTTTTATCATGTGACATAAGACTTATTGACTTCACATCAACATATAAGTATTGTTAACGTTATGTAGTAGTATCTGGGTTGAGGATTGGTGGTTTTCCGGCTGTATGAAGGATAGTTTTATTATGTTAAGTGTAATTATGACCTTGTTATTGTCTTTATTCCATGATTATATATGATCTCAGGAGATGTGTATGGGTTCAAGTTGACAAGGGGTGGACTTCTGATGATTAATACTGAGTGTTAACTTAATTGGACTGAAGGATGCAAAGTATTGATCCTGGGTGTGTCAGTGAGGGTGTTGCCAAAGGAGATTAACATTTGAGTCAGTGGGCTGGGAAAGGGAACCCACCCTTAAGTTAGGTAGGCACAGTCTAATCAGCTGCCAGTGAGGCTACAATATAAGAAGGCAGAAAACTGTGAAAAGAGAGACTGGCCTAGACTCCCAGCTTATATATTTCTCCCATGCTGGATCCCTTCTTCCCTCAAATATCAGACTCCAAGTCCTTCAGTTTTGGAATTTGGACTGGCTTGCCTTTCTTCTCAGCCCACAGATAACCTATTGTGGGACCTTGTGATCATGTGAGTTTACTCTTGGTAAGCTCCCATATATGTAAAATATGTAATATATTATATAAATATATAGTATATTTATAGTATATATAATACTATATTTATAGTATATATAATATATATAAAGTATACTATAAGTAGGAAACACACTGGGCTTATTGGTGAGACATTTGTGTCCCAGAGGATGGGAAGTAAATCCGACTAAAATTCAGGGAATTTCATTCTCAGTAAAATCGTCCACATATATTCCATTACTTCTGTCCTTCTACAGACCCTGGCTGATACACTGGGACTCTAATGGAAGAGGAAGCAAAGAAAGTCTCTGAAATGCCTTTGAGGTCATTTTTCCATCATCTTGATAAATAACACCTCACAGATCTGTACTTAAATGGTTGCATGGCCATACTCTTGGTGTTCATTATAAAGCACTCTTTCTCATTTTTTCACAATATGAACAGGCAGAATTTTTTTTTTAAATTTTAAAGTTCTGTTTCCTATTTCTTTCTCTCTTTTTGAGAAAGAATCTCACCCTGTCTTCCAGGCTGGAAAGCATTGGTACACTCTTGGTTCACTGCAACCTTTACCTCTCAGGTTTAAGTTATTCTTGTGCTTCAGCCTCCCAAGTAGCCAGGATTACAGGCAAGCACCACCACCTCTGGCTAATTTTTGTAATTTAATAAGAGACAGGGTTTCACCATGTTGCCCAGGCTGATCTCAAATTCCTGGCCTCAAGTGACCCACCTGCCTTGGCCTCCCAAAGTGTTGGGATTACAAGCATGAGCCATCATGCCTGGCCCTGTTTCCCTTTTGATTAAAAATTTCATCTTTAAATTAATTCCCTCTTCTCTCTCTCACTTTACTATAAACATTTAAAAGAAGTCAAAGCACACCCCTTTAACACTTTGAGTAGAAACTTCTTCCGCCAAATATACTATTTCATTGCTCACATGTTCTGCCTTTCACAAAACATAAAGGATACCAAGTCAATTTAAGTTCAATTTAAACTTGGTAAGGATACCAAGTCAATTTAAGTTCAATTTAAGATCTTTATAAGAAAGATCACCCTTCCTCCATTTTTCAATAATACGTTCTCCATTTCCATCTAAGACTTCATTAGAATAGCCTTTATTGGCCACATTTATATCCACATTCTGTTCATGGCCCCTTGACTATTCTTTAAAAGCATTGCAGCTTTCTCTACAACTCTCGTCTTTCTGATCCCTCACCAGAACAGCCCTTAACAGTCTCTTCAAAACAACATAAGACTTTCTAGCACTCATTTCAAAATTCATTTTGGACTTCTCAGCCTCCAGAACTGTGAAGCTGACATTGATTTGCTCCAATTTCAAGAATGTTAAAAGTACAACATAACATCCAGTATAACAAGAGGAAGTAGCCAAGACTTTGTGAAATAAATTTCTTCTGTTATAAGCCACCCAGGTTATGTCATTTGTCATGGTAACTTGTCCATTTCCCAGTTTCAAAATTCTTTCCACATTTTTAGGTATTTGCTACACCAGCACCCCCTCTTCTTGGTACCAGTTTTGTCTTTTCATTCACGTTACTATGTCCAAAAGATAGATTTGGTGTCTGGTGATGGCTAGTTTCCAGGTATACAGAAGGATCTCTTTGTGTCTTCAAATGGTAAAAGGGGAAAGGCAGATCTTTGGGGCCTCTTTTATGAGGTCACTGTTCCTATTCATGAAGCCTCCAACCTCATGATTTAGTCACCTCACAAAAGTTCTACACAATACATCACATTGGTGACTAAGTTTCCAACAGATGAATTTGGAGGGAAGAGAAACATTCAGATCATCGTATCAGGTAAGTAACAACTTCTCTGTGACTCAACTGTCTTATTGGCCAAATGGGCATTAAAATACTACACTTCCCAGAATTGTGAAAATTAAGTGAGATAATTTGTGAAATATTGTATGAATAGTGTCTGGCATATAGTAAACATTCAATAAATGTTGCAGTATGTATGATAATAATTTAATTTGATAAGTATATTTCACTAGAATTGTCTTGATATAAATATTTGCTTAAAATAAAATTGAGAATTATAATTGCACTTTTATTTTAACATTTTCACAGTGAACAACATTATTTGCCATGAATAAACTGACAAATGTATTCCAAATAAAGTTCTTAATTACAATTGACGCTTTGGGGCTCACAGTGAGAGCAATAGCCATCTGCTTTAAAATGGCACTAGCCATGTAAGAACTCAGTGAAAGAAACTATAAGGTGGTTGCCAATCTGCTTTAATTCCATTTTAGGTTTAAGAAAATGAGAACTTAAGGCTGTACCAGTCCATCTTTCAGTGGAAATGCTATAGTACTGATGTATGTCTTTTAGTATGTCATAATGCCTTCATTGTTAAAAAAAAAAAAAGTTTATGTGGATATCATCTACTATATGAAAATAAATAAAATGTTATTCCTTCTTTCAAAAAACATTGTATTTCTTTTAATATTTGGAATACTTAAATTTAGAAAGTTAAATGAAATTTGAGTATGCTATCTGGGAGTTTCTAGTTTAACAAAAAGAAGTGTTTAAATTATGACAATTCTGTTTAGAGGCTTCCATTGTTATCTTAGAAGCTTGATAATCAGGATACATAACTCATCATCTTTAGTGGATTTCTTTGAGAGAAATACTGTATAATATTTTGAATCTAATCTATAGATCCTGAGGGTTTCTTTTTAAAATAACATGATAGCAAAATCCAAATACTACTATAGTTACACTGTGTATAACAACCAGGCTTATCACAATGGTACTCTGGAGAACATTACCTTGGGACTGGGTAGAGAAATCACTTTTACCACTTGCCAATGAATAAAATCGCTGTGGTTATTAGGCAGGTGTGGAACACTTTATTACTTTTTCACTCAAGTATGTTGTTAAGAGCTTCTAAAGCATAAGAATGCAATTAGTTATAAACAAAATATAATGAATATGTTGTAGAGTAAGTTGGATGACATATAACATAAGAGAGGTTTTTGCTTGTGTTAGATTGTTTTCAGTTTGGAAAACAACCATGTTATTGGATAAAACAAGCAAAAATAAATAGGAATAAATAGAGGTTCATAGATCAGAAGGCATATTTAGTTATTTTCCTCCAAACATGCAAATATCCATTATTCTAGCTCATATAGGAGGTGGCTCTTTTAATATCTTGGATCTCAAATATTGTTAAACATTGTAAAAACTTTTGGAATTTTTTACAGATACAGATTTCAGAACCCCACTGTCAGATATTCCTATTCAGTAGGTCTTAACTAGAGTAATCTGACTCCTTTAAGAGCAGCATAGGAATTTGATAATTAACCTGGCAGAGATTTAAATGCAGGTCATTTCAAAAGTAAACAAAGGATACTGAAAACAAGTCTGATTAATTCCAAAAATATCTCAGGAAAAGAAGCCAATACAAGCATTGGTAAATATTTCTTATTGAGAACATGTGTACTGTGGAGTCTTGCTACTCAAAGTGGCATTGGGTCAGAAAACCAGTAACATCTGCTGATCAGAAAGCATGTTAGAAATGCAAAGTTTTAAGCCCCACTGAATCCAAGTCTGCATTTAATCAGATCCCCAGGGTACATGTTACATTTTTTTAAGAAACAGCAAAATGAAAGCAACAGAAGAGTTACATTTGCTCTATTCATTTGGCTTTTGATCTGGAAAATATGTTGTCCTATAAGGTTATTTCTACAGAAAAATAATCTCTATCATTATGTATGTGTCAGCTTGGTTTTTGTTTGCTTGTTCGTTTGATAGAAACATATTTGATTCCTGAAACTTTATTTAGCGTGTATTAATGTGAGTAGAACAGAAAATATTTAATTGTATCACATTTATCTTTGAGTAAAAAAATAAAATATGCCTTTCAATAATATAGCAGTCTATCAAAACATATAAGACCTGCAGAAAAACAAGTAAACTACCGCTCTCTTCATGTTATCTTTTCATTTCACAACTCACTGAACTATAGGGTGAAAAGCCACTGATTTTAAATTCATCAAATTTCAATTAGAACTCATGTAGCATTTATGTTTAGATCAGAAAGGTGCTAGACTAACTCCTTTTAGGAAGCAAAAGCTTAGAAATAGTTACTGATTACTCTTTTGGATTTTTTAGGCTGTTAGCCATATATTCCACTCACGGAAAGATTAACTTCCTAGAAAATTCTATCTATGACAAAATGCCATTAACTTCTGATCGTCATAAACACATTAAATAACAACCATTGATGCTGCTTTGACAGCTCTGAAGAATTTGTATGCAGTTTTAATGATGGAGAACCTCACTCATCATAGTTTTTGAGTGTCGAATTGATTCTTGGAAGAGAAGCTGATAATTTGATTGTTCTGTAATGTGCTAGCACGTAATTTCAGAAAGAGAAATCACTTTATGAAAAAACTAATTACATGCAAATGAGTCTCTTCACAAGATGTTAATAAAATTAGAAATACTTTTCAAAAATGAAGAAAAATTACTATAAAGTAAAATGCCTTGAAGAGGTAGATGATTAAAGAATACTATAGAGATATTGCCCTGGGAAAGTGCATGAAGGCATCCATGTCAACGAGAAGAAACGTGTTATTTCATTCTTCACTGTATCCTCTTGTCCTTTATATAACTTTGTATAAGCTAAATGATAATATGAATTTTGAAATTCCCAATTATTATTGGAATTAAAGTATTCTTTATGGGAAACATATCACATAAGTTTCTTCAAGTACATAAATACTTCATGTCTTAAGAGAAGTCAGTGATAGGTGCATATCCATTTTACAATGCATGTTTTTATCTTGTAAAAAAAAGATTATAAAAATAACCTGATATATTCTAGTAAGTCCTTTAGAGAAGTAAATAAATTTTACCATGACATGATTTAACTCTAGTGAAACAATAATCTTAACTTAATTATCATTGCTCCTCTTTTTCTTTTTCACTGTCCAACTTACTATGTACTTATTTTGACCAAAGGAATTGAACTGGACTGGATGTACCAGAGCTTGTTTACCCATTCACCTACTGAAGAACATTTTGGTTGCTCCCAAATTTTGGCAATTATGAGTAAAGCTATATACATCTGTATGCAGGTTTTTATGTGGACATTGTTTTCAACTTCCTTGGATAAACACTAAAGAGCATGATGGATGGGTTGTATAGTAAAGTTAGGTTCTATGTCCTTCACAGAAACTAACTCAAAATATATCATATATCTACATATAAAATGCAAAACTATAAAACTGCTAGAAGATGACATAGGAAAAAACCTAGGTGACATTGGGCATGGCTATGACATTTTAGCTACAACAACACAGACACTGTTCATGAAGGAATTAAGTGATAAGCTGGGCTTCACTAAAATTAAAACGTTTTTCTCTGATAATGACAAAGTTAAGAGAACGAGGAGATAAGGCACAGGTTGGGAGAAAATAATTGTAAAAGGCACATCTGACGAAAGACTGTTCTCCAAATTGTGAAAAGTCTCTTAAAATTCAGCAGTAAGAAAATGAACACCTAATTTAAAAGTAGGCAGAGTTCTTAACAGACATATCACCAAAGAAGACTTACATGTATCAAGTAAGCATATGAAACGATGTTCAACATCACACATCATTAGGGATTTGCAAATGAGAACAACCATGATATACCACTGCACACATATTAGAATGGCTAAAACCTGAAACACTGATACAACCTAATGCTAGCAAGGATGTGAGGCACAGAAACTTTTATCCAGTGATGATACGAGTGCAAAATGGTAAAGCCACTTTGGAAGACAGTTTGGCAGTCTCTACAAAATTAAATATGCTCTTTAGTGTGGTTTACCAGGGAATAAACTCAAACCAACTTGCTCAGCCAACTTGAACCAGTGTAAATCCAGGTTATGAAGCCTAGATTATGTCCAGTAATGAAAAATTTCACAATTACTAGATATGAATGGGAAAAAAAATGGTATTTGACATGAAAAAGACACTGTTTCTAATGTAAAACATCCTACTAAAGAAATATCTCCAATAAAAATATTTAAAATGAAGTATGTTCTTAGCAAACCAATTGAGAGTGCAGTGATTCAGTATGTTTGAGTTTAAACATAATTATTTTCATACTTTTTGTTTACTTTTTGTTTGTTTGTTTGTTTTGAGACGAAGTCTCGCTCTGTCACCCAGGCTGGAGTGCAGTGGCACCATCTCAGCTCACTGCAACCTCCTCCTCCCGGGTTCAAGCGATTCTCCTGTCTCAGTCTCTCAAGTAGCTGGTACTACAGGTGTCTGACACCATGCCCAGCTAAACTTTTTTGTATTTTTAGTAGATAAACGGTTTCACCGTGCTAGCCAGGATGGTCTCGATCTCCTGACCTCATGATCCACCTGCCTCCGGCTCCCCGAGTGCTGGGATCACAGGCGTGGGCCACTGCGCCCAGCCTGAAGTTTAGATTGTATCCAGTAATGATAAATTTAGCAATTACTAGATATGAGTAGGAAATAAATGGTATCTGACATGAAAAAGATACTGTTTCTAATATAAAATATCATATTAAAGAAATATCTCCAATAAAAAAATTAAAATTGAAGTATGTTCTAAGCAAACCAGTTGAGAGTGCAGTGATTCAGTATGTCTGAACTTAAATAGAATTACTTTCATACTTTTTGTTTGCTTTTTAAAAAAATCTAATGTCCTGGCTAAGCATCCTATTTAGATTTGCTTATACAGCTAACTACCACTGCGCATAACTTCCAGAATGGGAAATTAGCCTGGATAATTTAACCACCAGGATTCTAGTCTAATCCTGTTGATGTATTCCTGATAATTAACAATCTGTGAGCAGCTGCATTGTCCGATATCCAATATACAGCACAAGGAAAATGATCATTTGTACATTGTGGGTTTAGTGGACTAAATGAAAGAGGATTTTTTTTATTAATAGCTGCACTTTTCATAAATTTTATGAGTTAATAGGGTTCAATTAATGTTGCCAAGTGGTGTGCTTCATACATATGTCTCTGGGGCTTTGCGGAGTTGAGAAGAATGTGTAATGAATGGTTGAGCAGTTATATTGGTACCCTAGTAATTAGAGAACGGGTAATTAATGTGCATCTGTGTTAGGCTCCTGGGTACTGTCAACGACCCTGTAGCGTGCAAAAAATAGAAATTATGAGTTTGGCAAGGGAATACAGCTTTTCTCTTTTTCTTAAATTTTAGATCTACATCTGTGTTTAATTAGAAGAAGAAATGAATTCCCATTAACACCATTAAGAAACATGCTATGATTGGTTAAAGCCTACATGGACTGTGAAACTGATCAAGAAAGCCCAGGAGATCATAATGGATTTTTTCATCTTAGAAGGCCTTTTATTAAAAATAAGATATATATATTCTGAATAGTCCCTAACTGGTAACTGGTAGTCTGTAGAATATTCTCTCTCTCTCTCTCTCTCTCTCTCTCTCTTTCTCGCTGTCCCTTTTTAAAATTTGGCCACATTCTAAAACTAAACAAAAATCTACTGAACAAATGTGACTCACCACACCCACAATTGAATTTTCTCTCTCAGTGAGATGCAATAAAATCACCTTTGTAATAGGCTCAATATACAAAAATGTCACATATATTAATGACAATGTAAAACTGTTTACTAAAAGAAAATAGTCATGAATGTTATGGATAACTAGCTGTGCTGATGCTCTAGTTTTCTGAGAGAATCAAATTAAATTGCTTTTATCTTCTGAAGCAGAATAACATTTCATATTCCACATGACAATAAAATATATCCTTAGAGCAAGTAGTATGTCTGTAGTTTTTAAATGAAACAGGCATGATTTAATTAGTATGCAAGAACATAGACCTCAATTTTGAAAGAAAGATGACTCTCTTGAGTGTTCTTGTTCAGTGGCCCACTAAAATTCTGCTTTTAAAAGAGAGCTACTAAGTGGTTGTATTTGTAATTAAACATTGCCTTTACTTAAAGTTTTGGTAATATTCTGCCAACTATTCCATTGAGATAGTAACTTGAAATGAAAATATTCACGTTCATATAAAATTACAGTAGTTTCCCCCTTAATCACAAGTTTACTTTCCATGGTTTTATAAATTCATGGTCAACTGTGGTCCAAGAATTCAATGGAAAATTCTAGAAGTAAATAGCTCATAAGTTTTAAATTGTGCACTGTTCTGAGTAGCATAATAAAATCTCATGCCATCTGCTCTCTCTTACCTGGGACATGAATCATCCTTAGTCAATTATGTCCCTGCTGTCTGTATATACTATTCATCATCAGTCACTTAGTAGGTGTCTCAGTTTTCTGATAAAAAAACACAGTGTGTGTGTGTGTGTGTGTGTGTGTGTGTGTATATGTGTGTGTGTATATATATGTATATATATGTGTATGTGTATATATGTATATATGTGTGTGTGTGTGTATATATATGATTCGGTACTATCCATACCTAATTTCAGATATCAGCTGAGGTTTTGGAACATTTCCTCCTTCAATAAAGGGGAAAAACTGTATACTACATACTTGGTATGTACTATTATCTATAAAGTTGAAATTTTGGGGAAAACATTTAGTATTGTTCACCAGTAAGCAAATTATATAAGCAGGTGAATGGTAAATTCATCGACAGGAAAGTTCAATACTTGGATTTAGATGTCACGTTTTTGAAAAAACACACACACAAATCATTTGCTATCTATTTGTGTATGCAATATAACTGCATTTTAATTAACATCGATTGCAAATTTGAACAATTTCTTCAAATATAAAAGTAAAATAATATATAATCAATCTTAGTACAAATTATTAAGATAATTTAAAATTCAGTTGACTCTTGAACAACATGGGTATGAACTATACAGTTCCACTTAGATATGGTTTTCTTTTGCCTCTGCTACTCCTGAGAGAGCAAGATCAACCCCTCTTCCTTCTCCTCAGCCTACTCAAAGTGAAGACAGTAAGGATGAAGACGTTTATAATGATCCACTTTCACTTAATAAACAATAAATATACTTTCTCTTCCTTAGATTTTTTAAATTAACATTTTCCTTTCTTAGCTTAAATTATTTTAGGAATACATTATATAATACATATAACATACAAAGTATGTGTCAATTGGCAATGCATATTAATACTTAAGTTTCTGGTCAACAGTAGGCTATTAGTAGTTAAGTTTTGGAGGTTAAATTTGAAATTTTTACTGCATGGGAGGTTGACACCCCTAACCTCGGCATTGTTCAGTGGTCAATTTTATATGATCTCTAAATTCTGGGGGAATAAAAAGTTATACTCAAACTTTTGACTGCATAGAGAGTTCGCATTGCTAACCCCTGCATTGTGCAAGGACCAACTATATACGGTCTCCTCGATTTTCTTCATTCTCTAAGATTAGATGATTCACTTAAGATTGGAAAGTGACTCTTGAAAAATTGAAATACTGAAATTGCATTTGTAGTTTACTTTTATTAATTCTCTAGGTATTGTATTTATGAAACTCTATAGCCAATAGTTCCAAGATGAAACTCTGCCTTCTCTGTTTACTAGCAAATTTATCAAGTCATTTAACTTCTATTGTTATTATTGTCCTTCCTTAACCATAAAAAGTGAAAGTAATATTTATATTGCTAGGATTCTTAGAATATAAAATGAAAATAAATATGCATGATGATGATGATAATGATCAAAGTGAAAGTAACTAGTGTTTGTATAGGTAATTACTTGGTAGGTTTATCACAAGTGAAAGAGATCAAACATGGCCTTAAATTCCTGGCTACTCTTTCTGCTGAGAGGTGAAGTCTAATTCACTTCTGCATGCATGGAGACTGGACTTTGCAACTTGTCTGACCAATGAAATACAGCAAAAATGAGGCTCCAGGACTTTGGAAACTGGCTCATCAGAACACTTGCAGCTTCCATCAGGCCTTTTGGAAGGACATTCACCCTCGAGATGCTCCCTCATGAAGTCCATCTTCCATGCCTACATTATGTAAAAAAATTGTATAGTCACTTCATTCAAAAGCCCCAACGGAACTACAAACAATGTTAAGCATCAATGGTCAGCCCTCTGTGTGGTCATTTTGGAAGACCATCCAGTCATGCTTATTCAGTATGTAGGACAGCAAGATACAGTATTGACTTGTTGGCTTAAGATTTATACAGCAATGGCTATTTGGAACAACAAAAATACCATTAGGTAAGCATTTTAGTATGCCATTTCATTTATTATGAAATAATGTAACCTTGATACATGTTAAAAAGTAAAAAGAATATAACAATGATAATAATTTTTATGTATCAGGCACTGTCCCATGAACTATATATATCTTAATTCCTTTAATCACTATATGGTTAGTTTCTTTTCTTAATATTGTTGTTTACCTTATTTTCTAGCTAAGGGAATTAAGATTCGGAAAAGTTAGGTAAGTTGGCCAAGAAATGATAGAAATGGAATGTTGATGTAGGCAAATTGATATAAGATGCTCCCTACACCACTGTATTACCTTTTAAATGGTTGCACTCATATTTGAATCTATGTGTACTTGATTTCAAAGCCCAATAAATGTTGGTTTATATCTTGGTTTTCTTATCCCTTATACACTTTCTAGGATTGTACTTCAAGTTAACTAACCTGGCTGAACCCTGTACAGAGATGACTTAATGGCACTGTATCCAGATCCCTTTAACCAAAGCCTCATCTAGGCTACATTTGTTTATTTCCATGTTTCCTGCATTAGGCTGTGAGATCCACAAGCAAAGAGATCATCTCTCGTTTGTTCACCTTTGAGTTTCCAATGCCTAACAAACTGCCTGGTACAAACAAAGCAGTCAATAAAAATTTTCAAATGATGGACTACAGGGAGTTCTTGGATATCTTAAAATATGCTGAACATATTAATACTTAGCTATCCTTGAAAGGTCAATTCTGCAACTAGATCAGCTTTCATGACACTGCCCCAGCTTTCTCATAAGCCTTAATATGTAATCCTTCTACCAGTCTTTATGATCAAGGATCCATTGTACATGAACCTGAATAATCAAATTTGGCTTCAGTAAGAAAGCCTCAAGAAAGCAAAACTGTAATATTATCCTAATAAAGAAATCAATTTTCACAATAGATATGTACAAAGATTTTTCCTTAAAATAATAAGATTTATGGGCATTAGGAGCAGTTTGAATTTCTTTCTGTTTTCGTACTGATAAAATAAATAACAAAATTCATTTGCCACACAGACGGCTTGATGAGGCATGGATTCATCAGTTTACATACAAGCAATACTGGCACCATGTCTTTCTAAAAATAAATTTTGCTTATACGAATTTCATACTACAAACAGGAAAAGGGGTTGCTTTACCACTATACAGCAATTATCCTTTAGCTTTACTCATTCCTTTCCATCTACAAGTATCTAAAACTAAGTACATTGAAAGAGGTTAAATTATTAAACTACCCTCTCCAAACAAAACAGAGGTAAAAGTTCTAAGCAAAGGAGAAGTTGTAGTCTGGGTTTGAATTATTGAAGGTAGATCCCCAGCAGGTACTGACTGCCAGTGCATTGTTATTCTCTCTCGTGCCCATGGAAATCACAGTTTTCTTCTTGTCTCATTACACAAAACTAAAAAATGCCCAGGAAAATTGTAATCAAATAATTTGGTGCTTTATATCATGGAATATATAAGATAATAATGAAATTCCTATTTCCACTTGGCACCAAAATAATCAACTCTAAACTTTGAGGTAATGAGGGCCAGCATTATTATGAAATTTATACTTTTTCAGCTATAATTTTGGATGAGAAAAAACATTAAAACCTTTAATCTGCTTTGTTATTGCTCGGGCTAAATAAGTGAATTCAAGAGAAGCAAATTCCTTTGTGCAATGCATCAAGAAAATAAAATAGAGTGAATATTTCTAAAAAACCTTAAATTTTTATGAAGATCTTCATTAACTTTTATTTCTATGTGGTTTCAAATGCCTTGCACAGAATAATATAAGAGCAAAAGTAATTCATGAAGTACATCTTTACAGAAAAGTGTATAATAACTGGAAGTATAAATAATTTTGTTAATATACTTGCATTTTCATTTTAGAATAACTTAATTATATTTCAAATGTTTGTCTGAAAATAGTTGCAGGTCTCAGTAATATGTTTTAATACATTTTTAGTCATAAGAGCTTTTGTTTTAAAAAATGTATAATAATATTAAAGTACATTATTAGATTTTATGTTCATTAAAGAGAGCACAGGTTTTAAACTATTGAGATAAACCAGCATGAAAAAATTAACCACAAAAGAAATTCTATGCTAGATTTTGCATTTTCATTTAGTACTTGGATATTTAGTCGGATATAATACAGTCAAGAGGAAGTGACACAAATATATCTGATAAAACGGTAGGTCAAATAAGACTATCTATTGCATTTTCCAAGATTTTTCAAGCAGATCAAGTGTCTCTGAGGTACTTAGTTAGGAAAAAGAAATTCCAAATACACTAGGAGGCTCAAGACATTGATTTTCACATGTTGTATTAGTCAGTTCTCATGCTGCTAATAAAGACATACCTGAGACGGGGTAATTTATAAGGAAAAAGAGGTTTAATGGACTCACAGTTCCATATGGCTAGGAGGAACTCACAATCATGGCAGAAGGCAAAAGGCATGTCTTAACATGGCAGCAGGCAAGAGAGAATGGAAGCCAAGCGGAAAGGGAAACCCTTATAAGCCATCAAATCTCGTGAGACTTATTCACTACCACGAGAACAGTGTGGGGGAAACCACCCCCATGATTCAATTATCTCCCACTGGGTGTCTCCCACAACATGAGGGAATTATGGGGGCTACAATTCAAGATGAGATTTGGGTGAGGACACAGGAAAACCATATCATATGTCCTACTAAAATGCCATGGTATCTGAAATTCTTTATTGTATATTCTGCTTCAAACAATTTGGATACATTCCTTTTTTTAACTACATTTTACTCTATTTACCTTCAGTATAGAGATTACTTGTAACACTGTTATTCTCAAAATAAGAGATGAATCTTTTATATTACTTTTTGCATTAGTTACATATCTTCATATTGCTGTGTTGAAGCTTTGCACTATCTAGTCACTGTCAGAACATTATAAACCCAGTTTAAAGAAATACATTTTAACTAGAGAAATTCTCAAAATAATGTAAGCTCATGTACATGGTGAAAGCAAAATGTAGCCATACCAACCATGTTAAAAATCTAATTCCTCTCCCATTTACTTCTGCTGACCCCACAGATGTTCCAATACCCTTCCTCCCAACTACCTAAAATCCTACACCATCTGCATCCATCTTTTTAAACTTTTCCTCGTTCATCTTCCCTGTCTGGTTTTATATTCCTCTCCCCCATGTCCAGGTTCATCAGGGTAAAAAGAAGCAATCTGGTAGGGTGAGAAGGAGATGAAGAAACTGAACAAGCAAATTCAGAGTCCTAGTTACTGGAAAACGGAAGGGGCAAGGCTGCATGCCCTCTCAAAAATCTTAATGACCCATGTATTTCTCTCTTAGAAGAGCAAGGAGTCTCCTTAAATTACTAGGGAGGTCTAATTAGGTAATTCACATCTATTTTGGTTTATTTAGGTAATTTAGAATCTGAAAAACACCCTAAGACTCAGAGGACTTGAATTATTATGAAGAACAAAGGCACTTCTAAGGCGTTGTGAAGTTACTGGTCTTCTTTTCCCCAAATAATCTTCTGCCTATTAAAAATGGAAAACAATCCAGGTGTGGTGGCTCATGTCTATAATTCTAGATTTGGGAAGTCTGAGGTGTAAGGCTTGCTTGATCTCAGGAGTGTGAGTCAGCCTGGGCATCATAATGAGATCCTGTTGTTACAAATAACAGTAATAATAATAATAATAATAATAATTAGCCAGGGGTAGTGGCCTGCACTTTTCCCAGCTATTGAGAGGCTGAGGTGGGAAGATCACTTGAGCCCAAGGGGTCAAGACTGCATTTGGACTCAATCAAGCTACTGCACTTCAGGCTGAGTGACGGAGTTAGACCCTGTCTCAAGGGCAAAAAAAAAAAAAAAAAAAAAAAAAAAAAGAAGAAGAAAACAGTAATGAGTGTTTATATTCAAGTTTCTCTAATGTAACCTGATTAACTCCTGCCAGTTGATCTATTATACATATTTTTAAAATCATTAAAAAAATTAATCCATGAATTTACCCAGATATGAGATCTTTACAAATGTTGCACTAGCTTGTCAATCATTTAAATGTTTTCCCCCAAGGAAATGAGCATATTTTTCATTTTTGCAATTATCAGTAACTAAAGATAGCAATCACTGAATCAGGATAACGTGTTATTTTTGTTAGGTAAATGGTAAAAACACAGCTAGTACAGTTCTACTTGCTAACTATTAGAAACATACACATACACACACACACATACACAGTTAGAACTAAACATTTCTCTTTCTCTTGTCACTTCCCAAATGTTAGAGATTAAAAATAAAACCTAACTTTTCAGTATGTTAAAATTCATAAATACATTAAGACAAAACTATATTTGATGTTAAATAACACTAAATTTTATTTGTGTAAACCTACCTGATTAGGAGTTGTATGGATATTCACACTTTGAGTTAGGAACATCATCTTTATTTCAGAGAAAAAAATTTGTGAGATTCAGAAAGGTTAAATTTCTATGACTCTACAACTCTTAAGAGTAGAATGAGATAAACATTTGAACCTCTACTTTTCTTTAAATCACGTATTTTGCAAAATACATGAGCAAAAGATTAAAAGATTTGTTTGAAGATCTAAAGGTTTTATAGAAATAGCCGAATGCAGACATAAAATATTAAAATTATTTGAGGCAATCTGTTTATAGCATCATATACATGCCATCCATTCAGTTGAATCATTAATTCACTAATGCAGCAAGTGTTCACCAAAATCTCTTTAGTTCTTGTGTGTGTTTGTTTTTGAGATCGGGTATGGTTCTGTTGTCCAGGCTGGAGTGGAGGGGTGAGATCATGCCTCAATGCATCCCCTGCATCTGGGCCCAGGCAATCCTCCCATCTTCCGAGTTGCTGGGGCTACAGGCAGATACCACCACATCTGGCTAATTTTTTGTGGATATGGGCTTTGGCCACATTGCCCAGGCTGATCTCAAACTCCAGAACTCAAGCTATCTGTCTCGGGCCTCTCACAATGCTGGGATTACAGGCCTGAACCATGATGTGCCCAGCTCTTCTTTTCCATTATTTGAAGACAATCTAGTGACAAAAGAGGCATAGTCTCTTCTTTCATGGAACTCATTCTACTCAAGAGAATGAGATGGTGAATCAGGTTATAAACAAATAGCTCTTTTAGGTATTCATGAGTGTTATGAGAGAAACAGCAGAGATACGACTGTTTAGGTTGAATTATTTAATTGTAGCTATTTGACAGTTTATGACCTTCCAAAATCACACTTTCTTATGTTTCAAATTAATGTTTAAATTGAATATAAAGACAGTCTTTTCTGATGAGGTGACATTTGAACAGGACCTATAAAAAGGAAAGTAATCAGCCAAGATGATATGTACAAGAAGACTGGACCAGACAGATGGAAAAACAAATGCCAAGACCCTGAGGGAAGAGCATGCCTTACTTTTTTGAGGTCACAACGTATGGAATTTTGGTTTGAGATGAGTGATCAAGAGAACCACATAGCATTTGAAGTTAGTGATAGCGTGGAGATAGCTGAGTAGGACCTTGTCAAATATGGAAAGCAATTTATATTTTATTCTAAGTGAAATAAATTATTAGTGGAATTTAATCTAATATATAATATGTTCAAGAGCTACACTTTAACAGGATTCCTCGGACTGCTATGTTGAAAAAGAACTCAGATGTATAAGGAGGGAAACAGGTAGACCAGGCAGAAGCATAATACCACAATTCAGGTATAAAATCATTGTAGCAAAGGCACTAGGATATTAGTATTATTGATGACAAAAAACCTAGAATCTAAATTCTAAAAGTAGAGCTGAAAGGATTTATTGAGTCGTTAAACATGGAGTATGTGAGAAAGAGAGAAGTCAAAGACTGAGCAAATAAGAGAATGCAGGTGCCATTTATTGAGATGGGGCAAGATTATAAGAAGAAACTCAATAATTTAGTTTTAGACATGTCAAATTTGAGAAGTTTAGTAGATCTTCAAGTGGAAGTAGCAAATATTCTGCTTGACGTGATTCTTCACATGTTGGAAGAAATTGGACTAGGAGCTGAACATGTTCATCATCTTGATAGTACTATTTAAAACCATAGGGATAAGTGAAATTATCAAAGAACTGAATAAGAAAAGACATCCAAATCCTGATAGTTGGGATCAGATAAAGGAGGAAAAGATGAGAAAATCACACAGACCACAGTGAGAGTTAGAGGCAGCAAGGGAAGTGAAGAACTAAATTAGGGAGAAATTTGGAGGCTCTGCTTAAAAGAGGAGGAGGAGCAGGTGGGGGAGGTAGAGGAAGCAAGAGAGTAAGAGAATAACAGGAGGACAAAGAGGAAAGCATATCAAGAACACATCAAATGTTTCTTACAGGTTAAACCAGATAAAGGCTGATGATAAATGAATATTGAATTAGTAAAGTGCAAAGTGGAAGTTATCAGTAAGAAGTTTCTGTAAATGAGAAGGTATGAACACCTTTTAGGAGTGAGTTGCTATGAGAAAGGAAAAAAAATACTTATAAACAATTACTTAGAGAGTGATCTAAAATGATCTAGGAAAATATTACTGAGAATGAACTCGTAAGGGTTAGTAGGCGATATCTATTAGAGAGGCATAACTGTAGAAGAATTTCTTGAATAAGAAAAAGGCAATGAAATTGAGGATACGTGTGTGTGTGTGGGGGGGGGGGGGGGGTGGGTGGGGGGGTGCTCGCGCGCGCGCAGGAGGGTAGAGAGTTAGCCTGAGTTAGAAACAGAGTAAAAGGTGAGCAAACAGTGTAAGTATGCATATGATGGTTGGAAGATTTGTTTGGTGATAAAAGTCTATGAATGTTCGCTTTATTTTATTTATTTTTTTGACTAGTCTCTTAGCATAGGGAGGAGTTAAACCCTGAGCTGAAAGTGTGGAAAGAGAAAGTGGTGTTTACATTTTGAGGAAAGACGATAAAGAGTGAGATACTCCTTTAGTTATTAGGAGTGTGAATTGAGCAAGGCCAAGCCGTAAAATTGAAGGACAGTTTTCCTCAGTGCTCTCTGTAGGACAGAACACTTTCTTCTAAGGAACGTTCATTCTATCATGAACATACTTAGCACTTTTATAAAGGTTATTTACTACCCTGTCTCTTCTTCTTGAATATAAACTCTTCAAAAAGTCACTATTTGATATATTCCTAATATGCACTTTTTTTTCATATAAACTACAGTAAAGAACATTAAAAAAGAGATCTGTAGTTAAGTGGCAGGAACAGGGGCAAGCAAAGACCAGGCCAGAACCATGAATTTTAGCATTGTGAAAATCATAAATACACTAGGAGATAACATCAAGTATCAGAGAACCCATGCATGGATATTAGGCAGCACAGAGCCAGAGATCCTAGCACAATCACAATAACCAAAAATGAAAACTCATAAGAATGTGCATAGAGTACAGAAGGTTTAAAGGGTTCTAAATCTGGCTTAGGCTATAAGCAACATAAAAGAGACATTATATTGAGTACACTGTCTTTTAAAGGATTTTCATCTCATTTTTGTTTAATGTGAGAATTATTTCAGAAGTGTGAGTTGTCTTAAAGTGGAGGTAAATAAGGTCACCTGCATAAAGATGAGACTTTTTGTTAGGTGTTGCTGTATGAATTTGACCACTCGGATAATGTTTTCATTGTTATCTAAAGCAAAATGACAGAGGACCCCAATAAATACTGAAACATTTGCATAATTAATACAAATATCTAAATATAAATGTGATCAGAATAAATAAACATACTGCAACCAGCACAGGCTTTAGGATAGGAAATTAAAAGGATGATAGTGGGAATTTTTGTTAATAAGGATGTGCTGGATCCTGTTTAGGTGCCTCCTTGGATTTATTTGGCAATGCGTTTCTGCTAGATGCTATTGATTATCTTCTTGACTACTGATGAAACTTCTTATGTGCTACCTATGGAGCTGTATGAACTTCATCAGCAGTACATGGTAGTGGCCTTATAGTTGTAGCACTTTCTGGCAGTCCCTTGAAGCACTTGACCCTTTTTCTTCATACCACTGATGGATACAACTGGACATCCCTTGGAATGTTCATCTTACCCCTTTTGTCTCTGAAACTGGAGGCCCTAACTTATGCACTCACTGTGTGTATGTTTAAACAGACTTATTGTACACCTGTCCCCCAAGTGGGTGTAGAAGACTGAAAGATGAAGAAGGTTGTGAATGTTGCTAACATAAGTCCCAGACACAGTCACTGCTATCTTGGATCTAGTTTCCCTGGCAACTGCACAAAATAAGTCGAATGCCCAGGAGTACCTGGAGTGAAACCCTGTGGAGTAAAATGACCAACAGGAGATGGAAGCAAACAGATAATTATTCTTTCCACTCTGAAAATGCTATTTCATGAAACAGTGTGTTATACGAGAAGACATCCTGGAAAACAGAATAATGAGCTGCATTTAAGATCTCAGATCAGCATGGATTCTGATCTTTGCTTCTTTTCTTTCTTTGTCTCACCAAGACTGCACCCCACAATAAAGTGTTACTCTATAAATTCTACTTAGACACCATTTTCTCTGGAACACAGTCTAAGAAAATGAGATTTCCTTGTACATGCATTTAAATACTTCTTAGGATAAGATATATTTGTTAAAGCCTACCCTGGCTGTCTGAGAAATAAAAGCAAATCTTGTTGAAGATTTTCTTTGTTACACCAAAATAAATCTTTTAGTAGTGAGGACTGTTATCAAAGTAAAGTGTAGAAAACACTTCATGGGATAAATACATTGACCTAAAAAAGTGGTATTATTCTAATGAGATCGCTAATTTCCAGAGCGGTCAGAAAAAATAAAAAGAAAAAAGAATTTGGTCTCCTGATAATTTCTTGGCTATTTCCATGAAATCAGACTACCAGAGTAAGTACCTCAATTTAATTCAGGCAACATAATCTCATTGCTCCTAGATGATTCTCATGATCATTCATTTATCTGTTTACACATACAACATATATTTTTGAATGACTATTATGTGTAAGGGATTGAACAATTTGCTTGCAAAACACTGGTGACCAAAAGGGAATGGCACTCTTGGAGTCAACATTCTTCTGAGTAGTGTTATGCAATAAACACAGTTAAACAGCAAATTATATAGTATTTTACAGGGTAACAAACTCTTTTGGGAGAAGAGTGGAGGAAAGGGGGTAGATCATGACTACAAGCAATGTTGGAAACAGGTTACACTGTTAAGTAGCATGCTCAAGATAGACCTTGTGGAGAAATTATAATTTGGAGAAAGATTTGAAGGAGGTAAGAGAAATAAACATTGGAAGAAAAATTTCTTCAGCTCAAGAAACCAAATCCCGCCAACAACCATGCGAGTTTGGAAGCGAATCTCTACCCAGTAAAGCCTCAGAAGACATGCAGGTCTCCTGGCTGACACTGTGATTGTAGCTCAGTGAAACACCAGAAAGCAGAGGACACAGTTGAACCACATTAAGATATCTGACTCACAGAAATTGTGAGATAATATATGTTGATTGCGGTAAGGCACTAAGTTTGTGGTAATTTGTTACATAACACTAGAAAACTAATGCATGGTTTTATGAGACTCTCCTCTGTTTCCTTCAGTTGTTTTAGTAAACATAGAGGAAGTCATTAGCTGGAAGTAAGTATAGGGAGGAAGTGTTTGGTGTTTCAAGAGAAGAGGAAGTACAAAATAATCATCTAGGTTGTTGGAGAGAGAATGGATTAAGAATGTACACTATGACTGGGTACAGTGATTGGCACTTGTAATCCCAGCTACTTCGGAGGCTGAGGCAGGAGGATCCCTTTAGGCCAGGAGCTTGAGACCACCCTGTGCAACATAGCAAGATCCTTGTCTCTAAACAAAATAAAATGAAAACAAAAACTGCACACTATGAGTGTCTTATGGCATGAAGAGTCCACTGGAGGCTTTTGACCACTGCATTTAATATGAGACCATTCAGTTTGGCTATGTGCTTCTCTCCAGCCACATTTTCCTGCCACACTCTGGTCTAAGTTTGGAGTGGTGCTGTACTAAAGACAGTACTCTGGAAAGATAGGAAGTGGTAGTAATGACAAGGTCTAGAACAAGATCATGAGTGTGAGTAGCTGATCTATATGCAAAGCAAAATGAATGGAAAGAGTACTTCAGGAGACTGAGGCTAGGGTTTTGAGGAAAATTGTCTGTGCAAATATCTAAGTAGCTCAAAATAAACACAGGAACAGTATTGGAAATAGTGATGATGACTCAGAAAATAAAAAAGTGTATAATGTGAATGGATTTATGGATTTGATGTAGGGGTTGGCAGATGATGGTAATGATGAGATATGGTGAATGGGATAATCATATGGTATATGATTGGAAGCTAAAGGGGAGTAATGGAGGTAGGAGGAAGAATTATCTGAAAAAGATGATATGGAGCAAATGGGACATGTTTCAACTCTAGGCTCAATGATAGAAAAATTGGGAAAGAAAAGTCAGCCAGCATTTGAGGGTGTTGTAGAGGAAGCATTACTCTTGAGGAAAATTAAAATTTTCAATTCAGCTGAAACACAATGGGATGATTCAGAGAAGGTATTGTGGATATAGCAGATGCTGCTTCCAACGGACATTGATGTTCAGATGGTTCTGTCAATGCCCCTCAGCCAAAGATCACTACTACAATTATTTGATATAGTTTCTTAATAATTTCCAACTAGAATTCAGAATACAGCAAAGTTAAATCTGATTGTTAAAATAATTAGTCACTCAGGTTAGTATAACAGAATGTTTAGTCATTTTGGTATCTTGAACAATTTTTTTTTTCCTGTATTCAAATGTGACACAAAGTGATGTCTAGCCTTTGTCTTTATCCATCTGGTGACAGAGTGTTCTTGTTCAGTGTTGGTGTTCTGTGAAATTTTTATGTTCAACAAGAGATCGTAATGGCTTAATTGTGAGTTCTGTGCAGTTCCTTGCTTATCAGGGTTGCATTTCTCTTTCTCAGCTAGGTAAATGGTTTCAGAAGTTGGCAAGAAGTATGATAAGCAAGAGATTATGATTGACAAGAAGTGTGATAAAGGAGAGAATAATATATGTATCATTTTTGCAGGAATTAGAGTGTAAGATAAGAGGGCTAACACAAGAATCTAAGGCTTCTTGTGGCAACTAAAGTGATTAGGAACGGTGAAGGGGCATGATTATGTGTGGCATGGTACATTAATTCATTCAATAAAATGCTATGTAATTGTTAATTATGACAATAATAAACATAATCATGATTTTAGAAGCTGTTCTTTATTTAGTGCTTATTGTCAGATACTTTACCAACTATATTATATATAATTTAATATTAATGATTACAAACGAGTATGAAGTAAATATTGTTATTTTTATTTTTTAGGAGAAATTTAAGACTTGAAAGTTAGGAGACAAAGAGCAATATCCTTAATATTGAATTCAAAACCTTTAGTCACTGTTACACTGCCAACTCTACGGATGATATGTTCAATAAAAAAATAGAATGGAAATTCTGACTTACATATGTAAACAAACTGAAAGAAAACAGACAAAAATAGCTAAATATGTTTGATAGGGCAGAATAACACGGGATGATTTCTTCTAATTTTGCTTCTAATGTTAATTTAATAATTGTATAATTAATAATAACAGGTTTACCTACTATTGTTTGCCAGAATGAAGGTTATTTTAAATAAAAATCTTCGACTGAATTTGCTAATTTTCTGATTGATAATATTTTCGGCTAAATATACTTTTTATAATATGAATATAATTATATTCAAAGCTTCAAAGACTTTTCTCTAAATTTTCTTGGCTACTATGAATCTTTTCACGTTAAATGAGGGAAGTAATATTTCAAATGACTTATTTAAATTCTAACTATTTATATTAAAAAATTAAGTGACAATGTATTCAGTTGCTTATCAAAGAACTTAATTTGAAGATTAGTATATGCATAGCATATATATTTAAAATTATTGCAATTTATTACTTATTAGGGATTTGAAAGCTAGTTGTGTTTTTACTCATCCTTTTTTTCCTCAAGTATATGTTTTATTTTTGTCGTAGATAACTGACAGACATCTACATACCACAATTCAAGTGCAAAGGGCAATTATTTTAATTGGGAATCATTATTTAACATTATATCACAATTAAAATATGTTTTAAGGAAAACACACAAAAAAATTTCTGCTCATTCCTGTGTCAAGGATGGTATTGCCTAGGTTGTCTTCCAAGGTTTATACAGGGTTGGGTTTTACATTTAAGTTGTTAATCTATTGATTTGATTTTTGTATATGGTGTAAGGAAGGGGTCCAACTTCAATCTTCTACATATGCCTAGCCGGTTATCCTAGCACCATTTATTGAATAGGGGGTGTTTTCTCCATTGCTTCTTTTTGTCAGCTTTGTCAAAGATCAGCTAGTTGTAGGTGCATGCCCTTATTTCTGGGCTCTCTATTCTGTTCTGTTGGTGTATGTGCCTATTTTTGTACCACTACCATGCTGTTTTGTTTACTGTATCCCCTGTAGTATAGTTGAAAGTTGAGTAATGTGATGTCTCCAGCTTTGTTATTTTCACTGAGGTTTGTCTTGTCTATTCAGGCACTTTTAGGGTTCCATATGAAATTTAAAATAGTTTTTCCTAGTTCTGTGAATAATGTCATTGGTAGCTCGATAGGAATAGCATTGAATCTGTAAATTGCTTTGGGCCGTATCACCATTTTAATGCTATTGCTTCTTCCTATCCATGAGCATGGGATGTTTTTCCATTTGTTTGTGTCTTCTCCGATTTCTTTGAGCAGTGTTTCTTAATACCCATCATAGAGATTTTTCACTTTCTGATTAGATGTATCCCTAGGTATTTTATTCTTTTTGTGGCAATTGTCAGTGGGTTTGCCTTCCTGATTTGTCTCTTAGCTTAGCTATTGATGTACAGGAAATGCTAGTGATTTTCATACATTTATTTTGTATCCTGAAACTTTGCCACAGTTATCAGCTGAAGGAGCTTCTGGGCCTAGAGAATAGGATTTTCTAGATTTAGAATCACATTGTCTGCTAATAGGGATAGTTTGACTTCCTCTCTTCCTATTTGGATGCTTTACTTCTTTCTCTTGCCTGTTTCTCTGGCAAGAACTTCCAATACTATATTGAATAGGAATGGTGAGAGATGGCGTCCTCGTCTTGTACCAGTTGTCAAAGGGACATCCATCAACTGCATCCAGAATTGCCTATTCAGTATGATGTTGGCTATGGATTTATCATAGATGGCTCTTATTATTTTCAGGTATATTCCTTCAATACCTAGTTTATTAGACTTTTTAACATGAAGGGATGTTAAATTTTGTGGAAAGCCTGCATCTATCTATCAACATAGTCATATTGTTTTTGTCTTTTGGTCTGTTTTTTTTTTTTTTTTGATTTCATGACAAAGACACCAAAACCAATTGCAACAAAAGAAAAAATTGACCAATAGGATCTAGTGAAAATTAAGAGCTTCTGCACAGAGAAAGAAACTATCAATAGAGTAAACAGACAATTTACAAAATGGGAGAAAATTTTTGCACACTGTGTGTCTGACAAAGGTGTAATATCCAGCATCTATAAGGAACTTAAATTTACAAGGGAAAAACAACTCCATTAAAAAGTCGGTAAGGAAATGAACACTTTCCAAAAGAATACATATATGCAGCCAACAAGCATATATACATACATATATGTACATACACATACATATATACATATGTGTGTGTGTATATATGTGCATATATGTATATATGTATGTATGTGCATATATATGTATATATACATGTATATATATGTGTATATATAAAACTCAATATCCATGATCATTAGAGAAATGCCCATCAAAATCCCAATTGAGATACTATCTCACACCAGTCAGAATAGCTATTGTTAAAAAGTCAATAACAGGTACTGGCTAGGTTGCAGAAAAATGGAAACACACACTGTTGGGAGTGTAAATGAGCTTAACCGCTGTGGAAGGCAACATGGCAAGTGCTCAAACAGCTAAAAACAGAACTACCATTCAACCCAGCAATCTCATTACTGGGTATATCCTCAGAGGAATATAAATAATTTTATCGTAAAGACACATGAACATTACCGTTGATTTTAGCACTATTCACAATAGCAAAAACAGGGATTCAACCTAAATGCTGAAGAAAATGTGGTACCTATACACCATGGAATACTGTGTAGCCATAAAGAATGAGATCATGTCTTTTGCAGGAGCGTGAATGGAGCTGGTATCTATTATCCTTAGCAAACTAACCCAGGAACATAAAACCAAATAATGCCTGCTCTCACTTGTAAGTGGGAGCTAAATGATGAGAACCCAGGAACACAAAGAAGGGAACAACAGACACTGAGTTCTACTTGAGAGTGGAGGTTGGGAGGAGAGGAGCAGAAAAAATAACTACTGGGTACTGAGCTTGATACCTGGGAGGTGAAATAATCTGTATAACAAAACCCTGTGGCATAGGTTTACCTATATAACAAAACTTCCCAGTTTCCTGAACCTAAAATAAAAGTTAAAAAAAAGATAACTCATATACCAAATAGGCATATTTATCTTTTAATTTTTATATGCAATAGTTGTGCATATTTATGGGGTGTGCAATATTTTGATACAAAAATGCAATGTTTAATGATTAAATCTAAGTAATTGGGATACCCATCATTTCAAGCACTTGTTTTTTTGTGTTAGGAACATTCCATTTCCATACTTTTAGTTGTTTTGAAATATGCAATAATTTATTAATTATAGTCACTCTATTGTTCTACTGAGGACTAGATCTTATTTCTTTTATCTAACTATATTTTTGTACTCTGACCATTCTCTCTGTATCACACCTTCCCCACATAGGCATATTTATATAAAATTTATGTATGGATACCATAATAATCAAGCATTTATAATATTATGCCTTAAAATTTCAAAATTATATGTTGTATATTAGTTACATTTAATTGGAAAGATAGAAGAAGGGGAGCAAGATATTGTGGTAACCCTATGTGATAAATAACCTGGTTTTCTTTACCAAACAACTCACAAGAACAAAAGAAAAACATGAGGAATGCAGGGGAAAACTGTACATTAAAAGAGCCTATAGAAACTTATCAACGAAGAGCAAAGTATAAATATTATTTGACCCTCATCAAAGTAAAATAAAATCATAAACACTGAAGCAAGATAATATCTGACATTTAGAAGATAAATGCGTACTTGAGCAAAACAAATTTTTTTTTTTTTTGACACGGAGTCTCACTCTGTCAGCTAGGCTGGAGTGCAGTGGTGTGATCTTGGCTCACTGCAACCTCTGCCTCCCGGGTTCAAGTGATTCTCCTGCCTCAGCCTCCCGAGTAGCTGGGACTACAGGTGGGTGCCACCACACCTGGAAAATTTTTGTGTTTTTAGTAGACAGGGGGTTTCACCATAATGGTCAGGTTTGTCTTGAACTCCTGACATCATGATCTGCCTGCTTCGGCCTCCCAAAGTGCTGGAATTACAGGTGTGAGCCACCACGCCCAGCCGATACATTTTATAATGTTCAGTAATTATTTTTTTTAATTATTATTATTATTATACTTTAAGTTCTAGGGTATATGTGCATAACGTGCAGGTTTGTTACATATGTATACTTGTGCCATGTTGGTGTGCTGCACCCATCAACTCGTCAGCACCCATCAACTCGTCATTTACATCAGGTATAACTCCCAATGCAATCCCTCCCTCCTCCCCCCTCCCCGTGATAGGCCCCCGTGTGTGATGTTCCCCTTCCTGAGTCCAAGTGATTATTTTTAATTGTGACAATGTTGTTGTGGTGCTTTAAGTTCTTAACTTACAGAGAGTCTTACTGAGATATTACAAATAAAATGAAATGATTGAAGTATGTAGTGGTTGTGGATATAAATGAAACTACATTGATTGTGACTTAATAATTACTAGAGGTGGATAATAAGTACCTGGGAGCTTATTATACTATTCCATCTACTTTTATGTATGCTTGAAATTTACTATCCTCAAAAATAAGAAATACACTAGACTCAGTAATCATATATGGACAACCCATAACAGAAACATGGATGCCCATGAATCAGAGGAATCTTTTTTAAAACAATAAGTTGATAAGTATTTGACTTTTTAAATCAACTATATGGCTTATAATGGCATGTGAAATTTTAATAATTTATTGTATTTGTTTGCATTTCAATATCTGGTCCAAAATTACTTCATTTGTAATTAGTTTGTAAATGCATATGAATCATAATCACATAATTACTCTGCAGTAGAAGATGATAAACATTTTAATATGAAAATATTCCAAAGAAAGAAATATAGGATTAGAAATCTCTTATTAAGCAGCTACTTTACTTTAAGAAAAATTGTTGCGGATTATGTATTTTGTGCCCCCATTAACTAGCATACTTAGTCACTTAACCGGGATATTTGTAAAAGCTCAGTCAATGTGTGTAAATAGGTTGGTGCTTTGGATAACTACATAGTAGGATAGATGGGTAGATTATGTAATAGAAAAATGGAGTAATAAACCAAGTGAATGTAGGCAAAGGAATTCAAAGTTGATAGATATATAAAAATCACTTTATGTGAGCACTATGTTTAATTGGCATGTGTATTCTGGAAAACCAAAAACTAAAAAGATATATTTTAATTGTCTTTATATGTTTGAAACTTTCTGTTTCAGATTTGTGAGCAGACACTTTTTTCTTCAGGTAGCATCTGGAAGCTTCTTGTATGAAATTTATAGAAGCATAGTTTATTTAACATAAGTGGAAATTCATATTTAGAGATGTCTACCAATGAATGTGCTGCTTCTGAACTAGTATGTTATGATACAGGTACACTCAATTATTAAAAATAAATTAATGCTGCTGAAAAGTGCTAGAAAGATAAGTTATGTAGTTCCATTGTTAATGCTAATAATGACAGTCTAGATTGTGTTCAACTTTATGATCCTCTATTTTGAATTATTACACAGAAAATTTTAAAGCATAAGTATGTATTTATTTATTCAATAAATGATATAATGTTTCTTAATCTTGGATTTGAGTACTGCTGATTATAAAGCTTGTCCTGGAAAATCAATGACCAAAAAATATAGTAGGAATGGTAGGACATTTAAAATTCAATTGCCTTTCAAATGTCATTAAGAAATAGAAATGTTTGGAACTTGAAATATGAGTTTCCATTGTATGAAGTCCAGGTTGCTAAATTCATACCAGACTTATCAGACTGAATAACTTGGATCACACATATCTGCACACGTACACACACACACACACTTGTGCTTTTTATTTTCTTTCATTGTATTTTTATTTGAGCAGATATTAGTATATACTTCACATATCATAAAATTTTCCCATTTAGAGTATAATTAAATGATTTTCAATCTAGGTGCAGAGTTATACTTTATCACTACTGTCAATTTTGGAAGAGTTTCATCACCTCAGAAAGAAACTCCACACCCAACAGCAGTCACTCTACCAAACTTCCAATGTCCCAAAGCCCTAGGCACCACTAATGTACTCCCTGTTGAGATAGCCAGGTGGGAAGGGGTCTGTATAGATTTTCTTCACTTGGGCATTTCATGTAAGTGGAATTATACATTATGTGGTCTTTTGATACTGACTTATTTCACTTAGTATAAGGTTTTCAGTGTTCATCCATGTTGCAACATTTATTGAATAGAAGTGACATATTGTACTTACTCATTTATCAGCTGATGGAGATTTTGGCAGTTTTCATTGTTGCTATGAATCATGATACTATGAACCTTAATGTACCAGTAATAATATCATCATCTTTAAAATCTGAATTTCAAACATTGCGTTCTCTGGTCACCCACTTCTAACTCACTTGATCTATTATCGTCTCCCATGTCAAAATTTGTCAACACATCCAGATATCTAGTTCATTTCCTCTTGACTTTTTCCCCATTGCTCCCCTGATGATTTATCTCCCATGGAGCTGAGATTCCATTGTTCATCATTACAATAACACTCTCAAATACAATGTCACACATCAACTTCTGTCCCTGCTCTACCTCTACACTACTCACATAAATTCCCTGTGTACCACTTCACGTGACTGGAGAAAAATATGCTACTTGCTTACGGGGCACTAGCCATCGTCAAGAATCCCACTATTATTTCCCAGTTAAATTTGTTAAACCTCACTCTCTCTGAAGTAAGAATTTTACAACTCACCTAAAAATTATCCTTCTTCCTGTTAATCTTGCTTATTGTTTAATGCAGAAGTAAAGCATTTGAACAAGAACTACATGATCTATCCATCACCTAACATATCATCTCTTGTTCTTCACAAGTACTCATACTCTGGAGTCTTTTCTTTGCTAAGAGTGAACTATCCCTCTTGCTGAGACAATCTCCACACTTCTATAATATTTCTGTAGTATATCCTGTCATTTTTCTATGATTCAAATAATGCAAATAATGTTGCTGCTGTTTATAAAGTAGCATGTTCACTGAAAAATAAACATGCTACAGTATCCTCAATGAAATAAACAAATGTGTGCATACCTACATAAAACGTCACTGGAACAGTCTTATTTCCCACCAGCTAACATACCAAATTTTTGTTCTTCACAGGAAAGTCATAAAGTCAAATGAGTTTGTCATTATTAGCTTTTTCATCTTTTTCCCCTAAATCATCTCTATAATCCATTGCAATTAGAGTAGGTCTCCTTTCAAGTTTGAAAAAACACTTCTTTTGTGGTTACTTCATCCAATAATTGTAAAATGTTCGTTTCACTCAGTCTTTCAGAAGCATTATTGGAATTCTTTCTTCCATTGGTTTCTGGGTTATCATATTTTCTTGGCTTTCCTCCTACTGCTGCTTTCTCTTTCAGATGCTATTCTTTATTGCTTTCTCTTTCCCCAAAGACCTATAATTATTGGTGTGCCCTAGGACATAAACCTCAGATTTTTTTTTCTTTTTATATCCTGTATCTAAGTCGGTAGTTTTCCAACCAGGGTTACATAATTGTACAACCCAAAAAGCTTTAAAAATAGAAAGAACTGACCCGATCCCCATATATTCTAATTTAGTTGTTCTGGTGGAACTTGGATATAAATAGCCTTTAAAATTATTCAAGTGAATCTAATGAACAGTCAGTGCCAAAAACTTAACTTACTCACACTTAGTTCCTTTGTTTTAATTTAAACTGATGACTCAAATTGATCTTTGACTCAGCCAAAATATGTATTTTGATCACCAGATTCATATGCATAATTACCTATGAGGCTTCTCTGAATGAATTCCAGATATGCAGATCAAAATTATGTCCATCTCTATTCTCCACTTACTCCACTCTGATTGTTTCCTGTCTGAGTTAAGACACCACACTCACTCCATTGTTCAGATGCATACTCAATACCTTTAGATCTTTCATCCACACATGTTTAATTATCCAATAAGAACACAGTACATTGCTTTTAAAACATACTCTGAATACCAGTCATTCTCATTTCTGACACTTCTATTGACCTGCCCCTGTCATCTTTCACCTGCATCATTACAGAAGCTTCTCAACTGGTATCCTCATTGCCACTCTTGCTCGTTAGTGTATTTTAATTATTTTTTTAAGATTTGTTAATTTCAATATCTACAAGCATATATTTTGTATAACTTTTTAAATAAATTAACAAAAATTTTCATGTAAAACAAATTTCGCCTATTTTATTTACAAAATTTCAAACCTACAAAAGGTTTAAGGCATTTCCTCTGACTGTTTTTTGGTCTTTCATGTGACTGACATTTTGAAGAGTTCTATACACTACTGATAGTGAACAAGGCACTCATTTAACATCTCAGAATTTACGTAAGCAAAGGAAAAGAAAAACAGTAAATGCCATAAGCCCTTTAACTAGATCGCCAATTTACTCATCTCCATCATCTCCTTCTTTCTGTGTATGTGTATTTGTATATGTATGTGGGGTATTTTTAAAATTTTATGTAAAAATATTGCAGACATCAATATATTTTACCCTTAAACATTTCAGTGAGTGTGTGTTTCCTAAGAAGGTTGTGTTCCTACTGCTCCATACCACCAATATTAGATTTAAGAAGTTAATTATTGATAAAACATTAGGAAGCGTGAGACCCATATTTGCCCAATCTCTCCATTAAATTCATCAATTTATCTATCTGATGATCTGTAAATAGCTGAAACCCTGTACCTAAACAAGAACAATGAATTGAGATATATTTCTAGCCTCTTGTATTTTAGGGCATTCCTTCTGACTGTTTGTCTTTCATGTCACTGACATTTTGAAGGATTCTGTATATTACTGATAGTGACCAAGGCACTCATTTCACTTATAATTTACACTTCTGGGCTCATAGATTACCATAGATAATATATAGATACAATAGATTACCATAGATACCATAGATTACCATAGTGGTTGATATGACTTGGCTGAGTAACCACTGAAATCTCATCTTGAATCTTAACTCCCATAATTCCCATGTGTTATGGGAAGAACCCAGTGGGAGATAATTGAATCATGGGGGTAGCTTCCCCCATGCTGTTTTCATGGTAGTAAATACATATCACGAGATCTCATGGTTTCCTTCTTCACTTGGCTTTCACTCTCTCTTGTGTGCTGCCATGTAAGATGTGCCTTTCACCTTCTGCCATGATTGTGAGGCCTCCCCAGCCATGTGGAACTGTAAGTCCATGAAACCTCTTTTTCTTTATAAATTACTCAGTCTCAGGTATGTCTTTTTCAGCAGCCTGAAAATGTACTAATACAGTAAACTGGTACTGGTAGAGTGGGTGTTACTGTAAAGATACCTGAAAATGTGGAAGAGACTTTGGAACTGGGTAACAGGCAGAGGTTGGAACAGTTTGGAGGGCTCAGAAGAAGACAGGAAGATGTGGGAAAGCTTGGAACTTCCTAGAGGCTTGTTGAATGGCTTTGACCAAAATGTTGATAGTGTTATTGACAATAAAGTCCAGGTTAAGGTGGTCTCAGATGGAGATGAGGAACTTGTTGGGAACTGAAGCAAGGTGATTCTTGCTATGTTTTAGCAAAGAGACTGGCAGCATTTTGCCTCTGCCCTAGAGATTTGTGGAACTTTGAACTTGAGAGAGATTAATTAGGGCATCTGGCAGAAGAAACTTCTAAGCTCAAAGCATTCAAGAAGTGACTTGGGTACTGTTAAAAGCATTCAGTTTTATTCCTTCACAAAGATAAGGTTTGGAATTGGAAATTATGTTTAAAAGGGGAAATGGAGCATAAAAGTTTGGAAATTTGCAGAGTGATGATGAAATAGAAAAGAAAAACCCATTTTCTGGGAGAAATTCAGTGGCTGCAGACATTTGCATTAGTAATGAAGAGAAAAATATGAATCTCCAAAACAATGGGGAAAATATCTGCAGGACATGTCAGAGAACTTTGAGACTGTCCCTCCCATCACTGATGCACAGGCCTAGGAGAAAACAGTGGTTTCATGGGCATGGCCCAGGGCCTCCCTGCTGTATGCAGCCTAGACACTTGTTGCCCTGTGTCCTAGCTATTTCTGCTGTGTCTAAAAGTGATCAAGATGTAGCTCAGACTGCGGCTTCAGTGGGTGCAAACCCAAAGCCTTTGAGGCCTCCATGTGGTGTTGGGCCTGTGGGTGCATGGAAGTCAATAATTGAGGTTTGGTAACCTCTGCTTAGATTTCAGAGGATGTATGGACATGCCTGGATGTCAAGGCGGAAGTTGGCTGCTGGAGCAGAGCCTTCATGGTGATCCTCTACAAGGCATATGCAGAAGGGAAATGTGGGATCACATCCCCCACATGGAGTCTCCACTGTGGCAATCCTAACAGAGCTGTGAGAAGAGTGCCACCATCCTCCAGACCCCAGAATAGTAGATCCACTGACAGCTTGCACCATGCACCTGGAAAAGCCACAGAGACTCAATGCCAGCCCATGAAAGCAGCCAGGAGGGTGATCGTACCCTGAAAAGCCACAGGGATGAAGCTACCCAAGACCATGGGAATCCTCTTTTTGCATCAGCATGACCTGGATATGAGACATGCAACCAAAGGAAATCATTTTAGAGCCTTAAGATTTGACTGCCCCTCTGGATTTCAGACTTGCATGGGGCAGTTAGCCCCTTATTTTGGTCAATTTCCCCCATTTGGAATGGGTGTATTTATCTAATGCCTGTACTCCCATTGTATTTAGGAAGTAACTAACTTGCTTTTGATTTACAAGCTCATGGGTGGGAGGGTTTGGACTGTGGACTTTTCAGTTAATGCTGAAATGATTTAAGATTCTGGGAGGCTGATGGGAAGGCATGATTGGTTTTGAAATGTAAGGACACGAAATTTGGGAGAGCCAGGGCAGAATTATATGGTTTGGCTGTGTCCCCATCAAAATCTCATTTTGAATTGTGGTTCCCATAATTCCCATGTGTTGTGAGAGGGACCAAGTGAGGGATAAGTGAATCATAGGGGTGGTTTCCTCCATACTCTTCTTGTGGTAGTGAATAAAATTAATGAGATCTCAGGGCTTTATAAAGGCTTTCTCCTTTTTTGACTCTCACTCTCTCTTGCCTGCCATCATGTAAGACGTGAGTTTCACGTTTTGCCATGATTGTGAGGCCTCCTCTGCCATGTGGAACCATGAGTCCATTAAACCTTTTTTTCATTATTAATTACCCAGTCTCAAGCATGTCTTTATGAGCAGTGTGAAAACAGACTAACACAATAGTATATTTAAACAAATACATATTTAATTAAATGAAAATGGTACATTTCCAGCGTCAGACAAACACCAGGTTTCAGTTGTAATAGAGTCTAACTCTATTTTGTAATGTTTGACTGCTGATATCTTTTAAGCCTTACCCCCTCTTCTGCTGAATACTTAGGTGAATTGAAAAGGAAGTCTGGGCTTTATTTCCTTTGGTGTTCATGGGAGATTCCAATTACACAAACACCTTCTCACATTCATGAACGTTCATCCTAATTCCTCACCCCCAACTGAATTCAACACTCCAAACTAGTTCCTGTACATGCTCTCTTTCAAGCCATTTTTGAACCAGGTTTCTCATCTTACCATGATATCATAGAAAGCGTCAAAACATGAATGATAAACCTTTTTATATCCTTGAGTGTGTATGACATTGTAAGTCTTGACCCTCAAGCCTAATTTTGGGTAAAAGTCCATGCTGCTTCAGTGAGGTGGCTAAAACCCCCTGAAAATGGAGTTCTGATTCTTCTGTCTTAGAAATCGTATTTATAAGCCATTCAACCTCTGTGTACTCAAACTATGTTGTAGGTCTCTTTAGGTAGCATAATTGAATCACACTTTTCTACCTGCTCTGTTAATCACTGACACTCATTGGAATGTTTAAAATATTAATATCAATATAATTATGGATATGATTAGATTCAGGTCTACCATTTTACTACTACTTTTGGCCTCCTGTTTTTCTGTTTCTTGGTTTCTCATTTCTCTTTTTATTATTTGAATAGGTTGGTATTTTATCTATTAATTTTTGCTGTCATTTCTTTGTATTATTTTTAGTGATTGCTTTAAGAATTACAAAATACGTATCCAAATTTTCACAGTCCACTTAGAATTAGTTATTTTACCCCTTAAGGTAAGGTATAGAAATACTGTAACCAAATTGCCTCTTTCTTTTACTTTCACTGAAGTTCTGTGAGTTTCTATATAAGTAATGTTTATATATGTTGAAAACAGCAGATAATGTTAAACGTTTAACTTTAGTCATATATGTTTTAAATTACTTAAGAGAAGAAAAATGTGTAGAATTCATTAAGTTATTTACCATGCCCACCATTTATGTTGTTGTTCTTTCATTTTTAAAGATCCACGTTTCCCTTTTTACCAGTCGTTATTAAAGTATAATTTAAAAATTTAAAATGTATGTATTTCAGATATACAGTGTGCTATTTTGATATATGTATTCATTGTGAAATAATTACCATAATTAATTAGTTAACGTACTCATCACCTCACATAGCTATCTTTTGTCTGTGCAGTGAGACTGTTTAAGATCAACTCTCCGAACAATTTTTAAGTGTACAATATATTATTAACTCTATTCACCACGCTGTAGATCTCCAGAACTTATTAATACTGCTTAACTGAAACTTTGTACCTCTTGGCCAACATCTTCCCATTTCTCATTCTCGCCTCTGGCAATCAACATTTACTCTCTCCTTCTATGAATTTGATTCTTTTAGGTTCATATTACGATATCTGAACCAGAATGACGTTGTTCTTTGCCTATGAATGTGTTATTCATTGAAGTATCACTTTTTGATTATTTGTTTTTTGTTAACAAAATGTACCTGGGGGAGTATCGGGGGTGACTTTTAGGATCATTCTTTCTGCTTTCTCCTCAAAGTCTTCTCCCTCCTGAAAGCTTTTTATTTCTTTTTGTTAGTGGTGCAATATTAACATGTTGAGGAGAGGAGAATGAAAGGAGCTTTCACAAATCTGTCAATCTGCCTTTCCTTGTGATTATTGTCTTCATGTCTCAGTCACCATTTTGGGTCACTCAGATGTAATCTGTACTGTGGCTGTGGTAGCATTATTTTTTTCTGTCCTGAAGGGGCTAATGGGAAACAGTTAGATTAGCAAATATGTTTCTCACTAAGATTTTTAAAAAGTTAAAAATGTCCAGCTTTATTTATTCCTCAGATATGGGGACTAACCCTTCTTATCTCTGGATGTCATTTTCTTTCCTACTGGAGTCAAAATATCTTCTCCTTTCTCAGGTGTTTCTCCATGTTTTGTTTTGTTTTTGTTTTTGTTTTTTCTTACTATAAATCTTCATAGTCGTACATTTTCTTTCGACCTCTAGAGTACCTCCCATAATTGGATTAGGACCTGTGCTGGGTTTTCAACTTGTCAGTAATAAGCATCTGAAAGCTTACTTTCCTTTATGTAACAAAAATATTGAATAAATTTGTCAAAGTTATAGCTGTAAATTAAAATTAGTCTGTTGGAAAAATATTCAGGTGATCATTATATTTTAGCTTTAATGAGGTACTTGTACTTTTTTTAAAGGCTTCATTGTTTCTGCAGTTAGGAAACACCACAGCACATTACTTTCAGTTAATTACAAAGAATTTAATTTTAGAGATGAATATACAAAAGACACAGTTCATGACTATCATAATAAAATCTCCAGAGAATTTAAATGGAATGTATTTTCTAGACAAACTATTTCTCTTTAAATTAAAGTTTAAAACCCAACCTTTAATTCTGAGAGAAATGTCTGACTAGACTTTTATATAAATACTTTAAACATGTTCTTGATAGAACAAAGATAACTATGGGCTGTTAGATCTCTATGCCATTAGCAACAGAATGGAGAGTTAAATTTTGGCAACTCCTGAAATAACTAACCATAATTATAAAGGCTAAGAAAAAAAGAAAAAGAAAAAAGTATAAAAGAGACTGGGTGCAGTGACTCATGCCTGTAATGCCAGCACCTTAGGAGGCTGAGGCGAGTGGATCACTTGAGGTCAGGAGTTAGATACCAGCCTGGCCAACATGATGAAACCTCGTTTCTACTAAAAATACAAAAATTAGCTGGGCGTGGTGGCATACACCTGTAATCCCAGCTACTTTGGTGGCTAAGGCAGAAGAATCCCTTGAACCTGGGTGGGGTGGAGGTTGCAGCAAGCTGAGATCATGCCACGGCACTCCAGCCTGGGTGATAGAGCGAGACTCTGCCTCAAAAGAAAAAAAGCAACAAAAGAAATAATAATAATATATTTATTTTATCATACAACACATTTTGAGGTAAACATTGATAACTATAATTATATAAAGAGAAGAAATCTAATTGAAACTATGTCTTGTGAAAAAACCTAAATCTTCAAAATCTTTATCAAAGTTCATATTTTCCATTTTTATTCAAAGAACAATGACATTTATTAAAATTCTATAAAATATGGTTATCTGAGAATCCATCAGAGTAAAACTTTACAGCACACACATGTATATATTATCCCATGTGATTAGATCACATTCACTGTAGGAAATAACTGAATTGTTGAAGAATACTTTTCATCAATATTATACATAAGTCAACTTTAAATCTTTAAAAACAGAATATTTCAAAAGGATATCTTACATTTACAACATCATTTTCTTAATAATCTAATTATTTTCTTGCTTTTTAAATATATACATTTGACATTTTATTAAGCTATATACAAATGCAAAACTCCCATATATATGTATGGTGTGTAGGTATGTCATATGCAAGTAAACTATAAAAAACTTTTCTTAACTCTTAAGTTTCCCCAATATTCCTCTTTTTTTCCATTTATCTTCAGCTGTATAGTGGACTTCCAGAATGCCTAACTTGCTTACTGGATTATTTTCAATGCCTAAAAAATTATTAACATAGCATAGGCATTTAAGCACATTCAGTATATCCCAGGAGGACTTGATTCAGAGCTTTTTATTCAGCACTGTCTAAGCAAGCTCTCTGGACAGTTCACCCACAATAAATATGCTTGCACTAAAACATATTTAACTGCAAATGGAATGTGTTATTTATTTATCTCAACTCCATCACAAATATATACATTTTTATCTAGTAGAGTTGCAAAGAATTTCTCTCCCGTTAAAAAAAAACAAAAACAAAAACAAAAACAAAAAAAAACTACTACAACAACCTAAAAGCAACTATCAAAGGATATAAATATTCTTGGTTTTGTTATTTTTTGTTTTTCTTTAACTGCCCTATATAACTTCAAGTATTACAAAGATTTGGATAATTGCAAGGGCTCTCAAGATGCTACAGAACATATTCAGGAAAGGCTTTTAATAGAGGCAAAAAATGACAACAAAAGAAAGAGAGTTTAGATAATTTTTGAAGCTCCAAGAGACATCCAGGTTTATGCTCCACAGGGTCATTCTTACTTGCACAAAGATGTGAATCATCTCTGATTAAAATTTTAAGATTTGTGTAACGAATCTTGGCTTCAGGGAGCTCCTGACAGACATTCCTGGCAATGTATTTTATGCCTCTCTGGTTACTTAGCCAAGCCAGGATAGCTAACTTGTTACACCAGGTGAAAGGCATCCATAAACAAACCCTGGGTGCTGCCAATGGAGCTTCAGACTTTAAATAGTGTGTCACAAATCATTTGTTAGTTAAGTTAGGCTTTATTTTGGCCAAAAATGAAGCCAACATCCCAATACCCCAGAGACAAGCGTAGAGCTGTAAAATAATTTTTTCCTGAATAACAACGGTATTATATCCACCCTAGCAATCTTATTTCAATATTATTTATTAATATGTCTATGAATACCGAGAAACTCAAGACATTCTGTGGAACAGCTTTTAAAAAATATTATAGGTTCCTCATTAATATGTTGATGAGCATAGACATGCATTTATTTAAATATTTGTATAAGTCACATATTTAAATTTTCAAAAATTATAATTTGCTTTATTCCTGATCCTTCTTTTTCCTTTGACTGTCATTTCTTTTCCTTCTGTGACTCTTTAATGTTTTTTTTTCCTTCATTGCTGCTTTGTGTCCTTTGGTTAAGAGAATAAAGTTCCCAGATGTCATGAACTGATCCAGGTTTTCAGATTCTCTATGAGTAGATTTCCTAATAATTTTTTTTTTACATAATGTAATTGCAAAAGACAATTATGGTTATTGTAGATATTTGCTGCCTTGTGCAGTTGTGTTTCCAAGATATTGAGAATGTTTTTCTCCATATTCTAGAAGCATAATTTCACAGGAATTAAATAAAACAGTAACAGTCTCTCTTCGTATTTCTAATTACAGACTTTGCATTTATTTTATCTCATCTGCTGTGTTAATCCATATGCTATTTCAAATGAACAACTTAAGAACCGAGGTAACCAGTACCCTTTCTTTCTACTTTAGTTAACTGGCAAGCATTGAGATGCATGCAGGACCTCTTATTTATTTATTTTATTTTTTCCTAATCAAATTCTCTGAATGAAGCAGGAATATTTATTTATTGTCATTTTCCAATTATTAAGTAGATAGAATACCAAATTTAGACTAAATGCTTTAAAATGGTGTCAAATGTAATACTTACTTGTCACAACAGATGAATTTGATTAGAAAATTACACATATAATCTAATTTTTATTCTGTCCGTTAAAATATACTGAAAAATAAAAAGTACATAAACAGACCATGACCTAAAGATAACATATTTTTAATTAAATGTTTTAAGTGGTTCCCTTAAAAAATATTCCCATTTTGAAGGCTCAGGATGTAATATTAATCAAAACACATAAAGACTCTGACCTCAAAGAGCTTAATGTCACATATACTAAACAGAAAATAAGTAGAGAAGTAAATATTTATTATTTGAAATGCTGATAAGGAAAAGTATTGCAGAGTGAGAAGGATAGAATGTGCAAGTTAGAAGGGAAAGTGCTACTCTGTATAAGCTAATTAATGAAGATCTGTTAATTAATGAAGATCTGTCTCAGTAATAAGACATTTGGGCAGAGACATGAAGGGATGGATGGAAGTAGCCTTGGAGTAATCGCAGAGAAGAGCATTTCAAGCTGAGGGAATTACATACACCCTGAATGCCAGAGCATGCTAGGCATAAGCAAAGAACAGCATGGTGTCAGGAATGGCTGAGATAGATTAAGCAAGCAAAAGACTTGGAGGGGATCAGATCAGAGAGGCAACAAGAAAACAAAACATGTAGCATCTCAAAGGCCACTTTGAAAGATGGAAAGCCATTGAGGGCTTTGGAACAGGTGTAGCCTGATCTTCCTCTAATTTTAAAGTGATTACTTGGGCGAATATGAAGAATGAGAACAACAACCACAAAAAAAAATAGTTTGCATGTTATTGAAATCAACCAGGGGAGTAGTACCTGGAAAAAGAACAGTGTTGGTGTACTTGGTTGGAAGTGGTTGGAAGAAGAATAAATATTTTTACAATAAAGCTAAGAAGATGTGCTGATAATTTAGGTATAGAATATGAGACAGATGATCAGACTAGCAAGGTTATTTCAGAATTTTGGTTTTGACTAATCTAAAGAATTAATCTGCCATTTACTGAGATTGATGGGGAAAATTTGGAGTGTGGCGGAATCAAAAGTATGGTTTTGGATAAGTATGACTCAGATAATCCTCTCATTTGTATATATTGTAATTTTTAATTTTAATTATTTTTTCTTTCAGGGACAGTGAAAGAAAAAGGAAAAAGAGAAGGAGGGACAGAAAGTGAAACAGAGTGAAGAGGTAAGAGAGCCTGATAATGTAAGAGAAAGCCATTGCTTAAAAGAAAACCAGGAATCTCACAATTAAAAATTAAAATTACAAAAGAACACAGGAGATACATAATTACTGTCAGAAGGATGCTGATTCAGGCCAATGTTGTTTTTTGAAGTCGATATTTTGACTTGAATTCTATATTCATGGAAAATCACTTGATTTATTTTATTGATGTATTTTATTTATAGGTTTTTTTTGTAGAACTGAATATATTTTGACAATCTTTGGAGAGTGATTTAGTCAACTTGGGCTGCAATAACAAATTTCCATAGACTCTGTGGTTTATACAACACTTATTTCTCAGTTATAGTTCTGGAGACTGGAAGTCTAGGATTAGGGTACCAGCATTATATGGTTTTTGGTGAAAGTTCTTCTTTGCAAATGGATGCCTTCTTGCTGTGTTCTCACGTAGCAGAGGGAAAGCTCTGTTGTCTCTTCCTCTTCTTATAAGGGCACTAATCCCATTATGGGTCTCGCCCGTCCTTCATGACCTCATGTAAACCTAATCATCCCCAAAGCCTCCACCTCCTAAGACCATCACATTGGGAATTAGGGCTTTAACATATGAATTTTGAAAGATATGAACATTCAGGTCTTAGCCAGGTAACAACTCTAGGATCCTTTCTACTGCTCTAATTTACTAAAACATCACATGGATTAAGAACACTGAAAAAAATCCATTTGATATTCATAATGGTAACCTGGTTTAATATCATTTTATTTTGTTAGCTCACCTTTGTGTTGAGTATAACTTATTTTCAGGAAAGAAGTGGTGAGTGAGCAAAAATAATACATGAACACTTTCCATTCTTCAAATGTCTTCAGTGCTATTGATGAAAACTGAGCCTGGATATTTTAGGTTGAGTTTTCTGAATTTATTCACCAGGAAACCAATTTTCAATAAATTACATTTTTACTCACATCTCTGAAAAATCACATACAAGCGCGCATGCACACACACACACACACACTCACATAAAAGATTCCAGCTGCTTTGCTAAAATTTCACACATCAGCTAAGTCAAGCACCCCACTAGTCACAGGTGACAAATAATGCCTGAACATCTGCTTGCTAACAATATAATCTGGCTCATTTACTATCACCAGTTTCCTGGTATTGTGCTCACAGGAGATGTTCAATAAATACTGAATGAAATTCTTCTACCTGTTGAGAAGACTAAATAAACCTCTGGGGCGGGGGAGTGCAGATATCACAGCAGCCCTTCTTTCTCTTTTTGAATAAACAGTTGTAGGGCATGTGAAGCTTGTGAAATACACTGGACATGATTGCATTTTGATAGCAGGGTCTGCGTTTTTGATGAAGTCTAGTGTACTTTACCCAGGAAATCTAAAATAGGTTAATTCCCCCTGGGAATATTTCTTGGGTTTAGGAGAATGATAATTTCAATTTCTGCTCAGTTTGCTTTCAGAGCAAGCAGTGATCCAAATGATTGAACTTCTACCACTGGGGATAGTTAGAATTCAATGTTTCAGCTAGCCATGAATGAGTCAACAAATTGCAAGCCGTTTGGCATTTTGCCTATAAGAACAGTTACTTTTAAATGTTCTTATCTAAGGCACAGAAATTCAATAAATTTTTTTTCGAAGATATAGCAAAATAAAGTTTACATTAAAATATGTGATCTTAAAATGTTATCAGCTTATATTTCAAAGCCTTATTTTATATTATCTAATATAAATGTCTATTTTAAATCCACCAAGATAAAATATTTTAATTACCCTTTACTGTTAAACTATAGATATTTATGATGGCAACATACAATGCACTTTCTTTTCCAAATGTTTTTTTAGTATGTACCTTGTATATATTAAATTCTCCTAGGTAGTTACTAAATAACTTTTCTTTCTCCAACATGCCACATACAAACATTCTTTCTCTAACATGATTATCTTCTTTCTTATATCACTGAAATTATAGAAGTGAATAGAAGAGTACTTTCATATTACTTCCAAGGGGTTATGTAGCAACCTACCTACATATGGACCTATAAATCTTTGCCTTCCTCATGTCAAATTCTTATTGCTCCTTAGTGCAATAGCTAACACCTGTCTTTGCCTAATCATTGACTTTGGTTTAGCAATGATCCACTCACTTCCATGCATTATCAAGTGATCTCAGTAAGAGTAAAGGAAGGTTATTAATACCTTCTGTTTTTAAACAGTCCTTCCTAGGTCCCTCCCACTACATACTCTGACTATGACCTCTTTGTCTGTTTTTCTTTGGAGAAAAACTCCACTAAAGATCTGTCTATATGGGCTCCTCCATGAAGTTTTTGCTGTGATATTTTGCTCTCACAATTATTTTGAAATTTGTCTTATCAGGATTACTAATGACCTACATTAGAACACCCAGTTGTCAGTTTTGGGGCCCTTGTTTTATGCAGCTTCTCAACAGAATTTGATATACACTTTTCTTTCCATTTTTAAATATATTACATACTTTGGTTTTGAAAAACAGAAATATCTTAGTTTTCTTCTTCTTAATTTTTGTTTTGATCTTCATATAGATATCAGAATAGAATTTGAAGAAATCCCCATATAGAGGAAATCTTAAGCTTTAGAGAAGATGGGATTGTTAGGGATTCTGTGTGCATTAAAAAAGGACTCAGGAAATAAATTTGGCAACAAAATATAATTTACACAATGTAAGCTATGGACTGCAAACTTGCGTTGTATTTTAAATTAGAAACTCAATTGAGAACTTGGAAAACCCTGATAAAGAATATTGGTAGTTATTGAATTTAGGTACTGACCAAGAAGTTTCAGTCACTAGTCTGATTGGTACTTACAAACTTTAATGAGCTTATGAATTACCACAGGGTGTTGTTAAATATTTTGTCAAAAATTTATCGAAATAAATATTTTTGATTCTGTAGGTCTGGGTGGAACTTAATAATGCACATTTCTAAAATGTTCCCAGTTGGGATAATAATATTGGGTCTATGGATCACACTACATACAGCAAGAATCCATATTTGTTTTAAGAAGATTTACCATTAAAACCAGAGTGGAAACCAGGAGATTCTTAGAGTCATGAAGTCACATAAAATTATATTTAGAGAGACATGGGTGGCACAAATATAACAGGCAACTTAAGATGACTTTTATGAAAATAGTGGAGGTAAATATGCAGGACAGAAGAAGGGTGAGTGTATTAATCAGGTCACCACCAGAGAACCAGAAGGAAAACATATATACATATTTTATTAAAAATATTTATACATACACACACGCAGAGGTAGAGATGACATAGATATATAGATATACACACAAGTATAATTATAACAAAATAAAAAATTATTATAACTATCACAGTCCGTACAGCTGATATTTAAAACTATTTTGTTCTACTCCCTATTCCAGATTCGCTTTGCCTTCAGCAAGCATTTCAGCCATTCATGGTCCTTTGCTTGCAGGAGTGACCCAAACTTTTATTTTTGAAATGTCTGGACCGTTAGTAATTCTGCCTATATTGAGTTGCTGTAGTTTTCCTTCAACTTCAATCATAAGATGTGATATTACTAAGAGACTCTTAAAGATATTTCCTATATTACAGACATGCTCTTCCTTACCTCCATTGTGCAGTGGTAGTGGAAATTCTTCTTTGTAGTCAGGATTAGTCACCCCGGCCAGTACAACTCCCTTCTTTTTTCATTTATTCAGAGGCACAAGTATCCCAAAGTAGATGTGTGGTCGTCTTAATTTCCAGTGCAATGGAGTGATTGTTGTATGTACTAATGTTCCTTGGGAATAACACCTATTGACAAGCAGAGCATCCAGTCACAGCAACAGGAAGTAAAATATTTGCTAATGGGTCATTATGAGTAATAGAATATGGTGTTACTCCTATTTCCACCCTTGGATTTCTGGACCTGTGGATTATGACGATGCTAATTTAAAGCATATACAACCTGCAGGAGGGCATTGCTTCAGACCTGCAAGGCATTGCTACCTAGGTGTTCCTGTAACTGAGTCTTCAAAAGGCCACTCTATCATTCTCTCAAGCCAACTGTTTCAGGATAGAGTAAAATTGAAAAGATCAGCAAATTACATGAGCATGGCCATTGTGACATTTTATTTACTCTGAAGTAAGTTTCTTCCTCAAAGCAGTGCTGTGTTGAATACTGTGATGTGGAAAAGGCAGACGGTAGGTGATGCCATATATGGGAATAAATCAATGTGGGTGTCTGCTGCTGGCATATTGGGTCCTTAGCAGTGACTACAGCCAGGTTGCTTTTGGTGAGTAGAAGTTCATGTTGTTGACTCATATGTAATCCTCATCCCTGAGGGATGCATGCTTTACCAGGAGCCCACTGGGCAAAGAAGTTTACTGGTATCCACGGAATGAGATTTTCATATGATTATTAAAATCTTCCTCTAATGAAGTCATTCTTTGGTGAGCATTTTCATGGCACCCAAATATCTTCACATTTTTTATACATGAATAGATGTCTACACACACATCTTTTCCATAGACCTCCTTGTCACCAAATTTTTAACCATATTCCTCAAAGTTCCTTCATATCCAGCCACACCATTGGCCAGAGCTTTCAACTCAATGTACACTCATAACTCTGGTCATTTCTCAAATTCATGGCTATTGATTTCTGTGTTCCTTGTGACATAAATGAAGGTTATCTGGGGAGCATAAACTAAGTGAAAATGAAGAAGGAACTTAAAGAGAGTGATGGCATGCTTTACGATTACGGGATCTGGCTAGCAGCCTGCAATGCAATGGGGCTCTCTCTTTGATCCCAGGCAGATTGGCAGGTCGAGAAATGATAGACACACAGAAGATAGTGAAAGCTGTGTCCAGGGGGGTCACTGCCTTCTGGTCCCGTGATGCCGCTAATGCACTGCATATAACAGCGTTTATTATTAAGTTTAGTGAGGGCAGGGGTAGGTTAGTGAGGGATTTAGGGCCATTTGATTATGAGGTGAGATGGTCATATGGGGATGAAGTAATTATTTAACATAACATCTGTAGGCGGAAGTACAGTATACAGAGATAAGAATTTACAATATAGTGCGTGCATCAGTAATTTCTAACAGAGCCTTAAAACAGAAACACAGTCTTTCCATAACCTATGATTAGCAAGATATTAATCATCAGTAACAGTTGCAGCAAAAGCTGGTTACAAACAATCCATAGAAACAGGACATGAAGCTAGACAACCACTAGACCAGAAATTCTCAGAAGGGAGTATGCCTTTACCCTAAAGAGGCCTAGAAGAGCCGTGGTAAGATGGGGCATTTGTAGCCCTATCTTATCCATGTGAATAGGTGCCCCTCATGCATCCGTTTCTAGGCTCTCCACAAGGGTCACATTCCATTCCCAGAGCTACGAACATCTGCTTTTCTGGGATAGGAATCTTGATGATATGAAACCTCCCTGACTGCACATCCGTTCATAGGCTCTCTGCAGGGGGAAGCACATCATGCGCTTGGCTCATTCTGGCAGTCCAACCTGACATTGTCTTTACACAATCCTGCATGCAATTTTGTGTTTACAATTATCAGGAGCATTTCATCTTTTCTTACATAGCAATAGTTTCAGGGGGTCTCCCTACATTTTACATGTAAAATGTACATTTTAAAATTAGAATATTTAGCTGGTAAATTCTTCCACAAAGCAATAGAAGCACAGCATGCACTGACTGGAATGTTGCTGGCAGAATACTCTCCTCTTTTTAAATTTCCAAATCTTTCCTTTGTCACACTTTAAGAAAAGTACTTGGGGAATGGTATCTACATTTTACTCAATATCCTGCAATGATAATTTAATTGTTATAACAGTTTTATCAAAATAAAATTTGGATATTTGGAAGACATAGTTGAATATTACACATTTTTCGAGACCCTTTATTATTGTTTTACCTTTCAGAGATGCTCAGAAAAATAGTAGTCTATAATGTCTCACTTAGAATGCTATTACTACCCTAAAGGAACTATTTCTATTCTGAGCTAAAATTTTTCAAATATTTAAAGATTGACTTATATTTTCTGTATATAACAATATTTGTAATTTATTTTATTATATTTCTGATATGTCATAACCTGCAAAACAAAACATTTTCACTGGAAAAATATTCAACATGTATTTAAAATTCTTAGATCAATTAGTTGAGCTAGAATTTAGATCGATTTATTGCTTGGCTTGCTAACTAGAATAACAATTAAAGTATTTTCTTAGTATTTTCTACATGTGAAATTGTTGCTTGATTACTCTAGTTTGAGAATCTTTAAATAATATGTCATTTTCATAGTCAACACCAAATTATTAAAGAATGCACTGAAAAATATTGTATCAACGTATATAAAATATAATTAAATGTATTTTTAAGGAATTGATCATATTACAGACTCTAAAATTATTTTTATTACATTATATAAGAGAAAAACTAAATGTTATGATCTGAATGTATGTGTCTCCCTAAAACTCATAGGCTGAATCTTAACCTCCAATATGATAGTATTCAGAGGTGTGGCCTTTAGGAAGTGATTGGGTTATGAAGGCTTTGTACTCCTGAATAGGATTAATGCCCTTAAAAAAGAGGTCTGAGGGAGCTTGCTAGTCTCTTGCCCCTTCTGCCAGGTAAGGACACATAGAGGATACCATGTATAAAGCAGAGAGCCCTCAGGAGACCAAATTGACTGGTACCTTGATCTTGGACTTCCCAGCCTCCAGAATTTAAGCAATAAATTTCTATTCTTTTAAAATTACCCAGTCTAAGTTATTTATTATAGCAGATTGAATGAACAAAGACATCAAGTATGAAGTATATTTTCTCATATATTCTTTAATATATATATATATATGCGCACATATACAATGACTATGATTCCTTTATTTTTTAAATGTATTTATCTATTTTACATTTGTTTTTATATATTCATGGAGTACACGTGTAGGTTTATAACAAGGTTATATGATGCCTTTGAAGTCTTAATCATAAATTCTTTACCTAGGTCAATGTCCAAAACACTTTTACTAGGTTTTCTTCTGTAGATTCATTTCTTATCTTTAAGACTTTAGTCAATCTTGATTTATTTTTTGTGTACGGTGAGAGATGGAGGGTCAGTTTTAATTCTTCTACTTAAAGCTATCCAGTTTATCCAGCACCATTTTTGAATAAGATGTCCTTTCCCTATTGTATATTTTTGTCTACTGTGTTAAAAACCAGTTGGCTTTAGGTAAGTGGCTTAATTTCTGGTCTTTCTATTCTGTTCCACCAATCTATGTGACTATTGTACCAGTACCACAGTGCTTTGAATACTATAGCCTTGATGTATAATTTGAAGTCAGTTAATGTGATACCCCTAGCTCTTTTCTTTTTGCTTAAAATTGCTTTGGCTATTTGGGATATTTTTGTTTTACATAAACTTTAGAAGTGTGTGCGTGTGTGTGTGTGTTTGTGTGTGCGGCTATTTGGGCTCTTTTGGTTTACAGAAATTTTAGAATTTTTTTGTAACTATATGAAACTTTTTTTGTAACTATATTTCTAAATATATGAAAATTTAGAATTTTTTTGTAACTATAAAAAAAAATTTTTGTAACTATATGACATTGACAATTTAATGAAAATTGCACTGAATCTGTATATTGCTTTGTATATTAGGGTCATTTTAACAATAATCATTCTTCCAGTCAATGAGTGTGGAATGTTCTTCCCTTTTTTTGTGTGTCACTTATGATTTTTTTCATTAAGGTTTATGATTCTCCTTGTGGAGATATTTCACCGCCTTGGTTAAGTGTATTTCAAGGTATTTTTCTTGGTGGATATTATGAGACAAATCGAGTTCTCAGTTTTATTCTCAGCTTGAATGTTATTAGTGTATAGAAATGCTACTGATTTTTGTATGTTGATTTTCTATTCTAAAACCTTATGGCAGGAATTTGTCAAATCTAGGAGTCTTGTGGAAGAGTTAGGGTTTTCTAGGTATAAGATCATGTCATCAGTGAATAAAGATATTTTGATATCCTTTTTTGCATTTTGGATGCCTTTCATTTCTTTTTCTTGCCTGATTGTTTTGGCTAGGACTCCCAATACGATATTGGTTAGGAGTGGTAAAAGTGAGCATCCTTGTCTTGTTCCAGTTCTTAGGGGGAATGTTTTCAACTTTTCCCCATTTGGTATTATGTTGGCTGCTTCATAGTCTCAGTTGTGTAATTACTTTATAGGATCTGTGAATTTTGTACATTCATGTGCTTTTATAATGGCAAGTATGCCAAATATTGTCCTTTCATTTACATGTCTAGAACTCCTTGGAGCATTTCTTATGGGGCTTTTCTAGTGGTGATCAATTTTGTTAGTTTACTTCTCTGGGAAGGACTTTATTTGTCCTTTATTCATGAAGCTAACTTTGGCAGGATATAAAATTCTTAGTAGACTTTTTCTAAGAAGACTATAAATAGGCCCCCAGACTCTTCTGTTAGTAAGGTTGTTGCTGAGACTTCTGCTATTAGTCTGATGGGATTTCTTCTATAAGTGATTAGAGGCTTCCTTCGTTCTGTTTTTGGATTTTTTTCCCTTTACATTGAGGTTGGATAGTCTGCTGATTACATGCCTTTGGTAATTTAATCTTGCAGTGTATCTTCTAGGAGTTCTCTGAGCTTCTTGTATCTGGATATCTAAATCTCTAGCAGGAACAGAGTTTTTCTAAATTATTCCCTTAAATAACTTTTTTATACTTTTTAATTTTTTCTTTTTCTCTCTGTGTAATACCTATAACTTATATGTTTGCACATTTACATAATCCCATCATTCATGATAGCTTTGTTCATTTTTTTAAATTTGTTTTCTCTCTATATTTCTGTGACTGGCTGATATGGTTTGGCTGTGCCCCAAACCAAATTTCAACTTCAATTGTATCTCCCAAAATTCCTACATGTGGGAGGGACCCAGGAGGAGGTAATTGAATCATGGGGACTGGTTTTTCCCATGCTATCCTCATGATAGTGAATAAGTCTCATGAGACCTGATGGGTTTATTAGGGGTTTCCACTTTTGCTTCTTCCTCATTTTTGTCTTGCTGTTGCCATGTAAGTAGCGCCTTTCACCTCCTGCCATATTCTGAGGGTTTCCCAGCAATGTGGAACTGTAAGTCCAATTAAAACTCTTTTTCTTCCAAGTCTTGGGTATGTCTTTATCAGCAGTGTGGAAACAAAATAACACAGTAAATTGGTACCAGTAGAGTGGGGTATTGCTGAAAAGATACCCAAAAATGTGGAAGCGACTTTGGAACTGGGTAACAGGCAGATGTTGGAACAGTTTGAAGGGCTGAGAAGAAGAAAGGAAAATGTGGGAAAGTTTGGACCTTCCTAGAGACTCGTTTAACAGCTTTGATGAAAATGCTGATAGTGGTATGAACAATAAGGCTCAGGCTGAGGTGGTCTCACAAGGAGATGAGACTGCTAGCATTTTTGCCCCTGTCCTAGGGATTTGTGGAATTTTGAACTTGAGAGAGACGATTTAGGGTATCTGGCAGAAAAAAATTTCTAAGCAGCAAAGCATTCAAGATGTGACTTGGGTGCTGTTAAAAGTATTCAGTTTTAAAACGGAAACATAGCATAACAGTTTGGAAAATGTGCAGCCTGACAATGTGATAGAAAAGAAAAAAACATTTTCTGGGGAGAAATTCAAGCCGGTTGCAGAAATTTGCATAAGTAGTAAAGAGCCTAATGTTAATCTCCAAGACCATGGGAAAATGTCTCCAGGCCATGTAAGAGACCTTCACCGTAGCCCCTCATATCACAGGCTTGGAGACCCAGGAGGAAAAAGTGGTTTCATAGGCCAGTCTCAGTGTCCCCATGCTGTGTGCAGCCTAGGGACTTGTTGTCCTGAGTACCAGCTGCTCCAGCCATGGCTGAAAAGGATCAACATACAAATCAGGATGTGGCTTTCAGAGGGTGGCAGTCCCAAGCCTTGGCAGCTTTCATGTGGTGTTGAGTTTGCAGATGCATGGAAGTCAATAATTGAGGTTTGAGAACCTCCACCTACATTTGAGAAGATGCATGGAAATGCCTGGATGCCCGGGCAAAAGTTTACCGCAGGGGTGGGACCAGCATTGAGAACCTCTCCCAGGGCAGTGCAGAAGGCAAATGTGGGGTTGCAACCCTCACACAGAGTCCCTACTGGGATACTGCCTGCCTAGTGGAGCAGTGAAAAGAGGGACAGTGTCCTCCAGACCCCAGAATGGTAGATCCACCTACAGCTTGCATCATGTGCCTGGAAATACCCGAGACACTCAATGCCAACCCGTGAAAGCAGCTGAGAGGAAGACCGTACCCTGCAAAGCCACAGGAGCGGAGCTGCCCAAGACCTCTTGCATGACCTGAATGTGAAACAAAGAGTTAAAGGAATCATTTTGGAGCTTTAAAATTTGACTGCCCCACTAGATTTCAGACTTGCATGGGCCCTGTAACCCCTTTGTTTCGTCCAATTTCTCCCATTTTGAACAGCTGTATTTACCCAATACCTGTACTCCCATAATAGCTAGGAAGTAACTAGCTTGCTTTTCATTTTACAGGCTTATAAGTAGAAGGGACGTGTCTTGTCTCACTTGAGACTTTGGGCCATGGATTTTTTAATTAAAGCTAAAATGAGTTAAGACTTTGGGGGACTGTTGGGAAGGCATGATTGGTTTGGAAATGTGAGGGCATGAGATTTAGAGGGGCCAGGGGCAGAATGATATGGTTTGGCTGTTCCCCAAACCAAATCTTAACTTGAATTGTATCTCCTAGAATTCCCACATGCTGCGGTGGGACCCAGCGGGTGGTACACGAATCATGGGGGTAGGTCTTTCTCGTGCTATTCTCACAATAGTGAATAAGTCTCACAAGATCTGATGGATTTTTGAGGGGTTTCTGCTTTTGTTTCTTTCTTATTTTTCTCTTGCTGCCACCATATAAGAAGTGCCTTTAGCCTCCCGCCATGATTCTGAGGCCTCCCCAGCCATGTGGAACTGTAAGTCCAATTAAACCTCTTTTACTTCCCAGTCTCATGGGGGTGTATCTTTATCAACAGCATGAAAACAGACTAATACACTGGATTAATTTAAAAAACCTGTCTTCCAGCACTGAAATTCTTTCTTCTGCTCGCTTTATCCTACTGTTTAAAACTTTCAGTTGAATTTTGTAATTCCTTCCATATATATACACATATATATATTTATTATATATTACTTATATAATAGAATATATAATATATAATATATATTATTTTCCTGATATGTTAGAATTTTCATTTTTATAATAACCCATTGCATTCGAGCTGATGTAATCCCTTGGTGGATCTCATAATAACCATTTGTTACTACTTTCAGAAATTTTATGCTGTTTTTCTCTCATCTGGAGAAACTTTCACTTCTTATTTTTGAATTTACTTTTACTTGGACAGAACATTTTGCCCTCCCTTGGGGATATTACTGAAATGTATATTCTGTATGGTTGTTTAGCTTCAGTTCTAGGTACTTTTGGGGGGCCAGTTCTTTGGTTATAGATAGCCTTTGTTTGGTGGCTTTCTAAAATGCTGAATACAGTAGCAATGTACTGAGCAGATGAGCAAGCTTACATCCTTCTGTGGGACTGGGATTGTGGAGGTCTCAAGAAGCTTATACTTTTCCCCAACATTGTGCACTTCTGTTAGCAGCTTTGTATTGGGTTGTGCAGTTCAAACTCCAGGCCACCAAGTTGTACTTTGGGTAAGAACTGGCTGCAGCAGAAGCAGTTGGAAATGTACTTGACCTCTGTATACTGGGAAGTGCTGTATATTGTTTCAGATGATGGGCTGATCTGTGGCATACTTGGTGCCCTGAGTCCCTGGTTCAGCCCAAATGCTGGAGGGAACAAAGCTGAGCAGAATACACCCTTGAATATTTCAATGATGAGTGTCTTCATGGAGGTCATGGAAAGAGCTCCTCATTAATTGTGCTGAGGTGTTCTAAGTGGGGGAGGGAGCTGCACCAGCTTGACATCCTAGGCTGTCAGGAATACCATTCATTTCCTTATCACACCGCTGTCTTGGGGCTCATGACTCCCAATTCATTTTATCTGCAGGCCACAATGTGACTGACAGCATAGATAACACTTGTCCCCCGGTTCTTTGTGGAAATGGTTTTGGCAAAGAACCTCTTAGTTCAGTTTAAAACAGGCAGGTTTATGACTTGCCTATTCTCTGATGCAGGAATGCTGCTGCTTCGCTTAGAGAGTTGTGGAGCTCTGTCTTTCAGTGAGTGTGGGTGAGTGCCGTCTCTGGTGGTGTTGGTCGGCTGGGTCAACCTGACCTTAGACTCTTGGAGGAGTGATCAGGTTCCAGTTGTGGTGGACAGGGCTTGTCAATTCCATGTTCCCCATCTAGGGCCTCGATGACCACTTGGTTGGCATGCAGTAGTCCTGGAGGGACTAGACTGGGACCAGAACCAAAGACTTGTCATCAGTACCTCAGGGTTGAGGTGCTGGCTATGACAGGGAGGAGCAGGTTGGTCCCCAGGCCACCAATGGAATGCTCAGTTGGGCGCAGAACAACTGAACTGTGGGACTGCAATGAGGGAGTGTGGGTAATTCTCAGCAGGAGCAAAACAGACAGGCAGCTGAGTGGTTCATGGCCTTCTTGTGCCTGCATCCCACAGCAGCAGCAGCTTGGCATGAAAAGGTGCCTGGTCTCTCTCCCTGTCTCTCCCTGGCCCAGTGGTGGCAGTGGCAGTGGCAGCATCCACAGCTCCAGGGCAGAAAGCAGGCCTCCAGGAACTGAGCTTTTAGAATAATGCCAGGCTGCAGCTGAAATGCTGAGGTTGTGGCAGAACAGTTGTACTGTGACCCTAACAGTGGGGATGGTGTGGCCCCTCAGCAGGAGCAGTGCAGGCAAGCAATCATGGAGCCATGGGGCATTTTACCTATTTTTAATAAAACCATATTAAAAAAAAAAAAAGAATTGCCCATAGTACAAAACTAATTTCAACAAAAAGTTAAAGCTAGATTTTCTGAACTTTTGTTCATAAAAATGTAGGGGTTCAATAAAAGTAAGATAATAATACAGATAAAATATATGAATGATTTTAATGTTTGTATAGAAAGGTCATAATCAAATTTTGATGTAATTACCTTCCAAACTGTATTTCTAACTTCAAATTCCATTGTATCTTTTGGTCAAGTTTCACTTCACCCTTAGACTGAATTATGTTTTCCTTCCTCCTTTCTTATATCTATGTCTTTGTGCCGTCCCCTTCCCATCAGTTCCCCCATTACAGTATATCTTAGCTATAAACAGTCAGTAACAGTATCTGAAGAAAATAGTTTAATCATCAGGGTCAAGAACAAATAGCAAAATATTAAGTATAAAACATTTAGTAAAGCTACAAAATCATTTTAGGTTTATTTATTAATCACTGTATAAAACACGAAACTATAACCCTACTTTTATTTTAAGGGAGAATTAAAGTCACATAGACAATTGGTATAACCAATACAACTGAAAATAATGATTGCAATTTATGCTTAATGCTCATGACGTTCTAGAATAATTTCAGGTTTTTAAAAATATATTAACTCATATCATCTCTGCAATAACTAATTTAGTAAGCAGTAGGTCTATCCAAGTATATGGATGAGAACACAGAGACACAACAGGTTAAAAAAAATAACTAAATTTCATCCAAATGTATGTGGTCCCTGCAGTTTGGCTGTAGAGTCCTCTTCTGTTGGAATACTAACAAGTACATTAGTTAAATAAAGCCATTATATTTTATTGCTATTGCTAAGATAAATTAGCAGTATTAACCATGTTGAAGTTTCAGTCATGAGACAGAAAATAAAGACAACATATATGCAGTGAAATTGTGGAAAACAATGTAAATTACAAAATAAAATGAAAAAAGCTGAACACAAAATGGTGCTTTTAGAAGCCCATATTATGATGAATTGAAAAAGAAAAATATGAGAAAAGTAAAAGGTCAAAATTACAGAGCTCACTGTCTTAAGGGAATTCAATGCTACTGTATTTGGTTAGAATTATATGTAGGGATAAATTATAATTAGATATATTGGTAGAATGATTAAAGCAGCTTGCATCCTTTTCCAAATCTATATGGCATATGAAAAAAGTGAAGCAGTATTTGTTGAGCGACTGTAATCTGTCAGAACTATGAAATTTGCTAAGGTAGCAATTCAAATAAGAGAAAGAGAATATGTGTGAATACCCATATGCAAGTATATGACTGTCTATAAAGAAATAAAATATTAAGGGTGAAATCTTTCTTTTCCTGTCCTGATCATTTATTAACCAATCTTATACTTTACAGATGTCCCCATTTTTAGTCAAAAAATAATTTCCAAATACATTATTATAACTCTAGTAGTAATTTTAATTAGTATCTTCAAATAAATGCAGATTTTACTTTAATGTATATTGACATCTCACAATTATTAAATTTATTAATAATTTCTATGAATCCAACAGCATTTCAAAGAATAATGAGCAATAAATGGGTACATTTTAGATATTTTCTAAGAGATCTTAAAGAATTTCCATAACTCTCTGGGGTAAAAGAGTAAGTAGTAGAGGATTAAAATGTAGAACTGTTCAATGAATTACATTTTGGGTATTCTTATCTCCCGAAAACAATGTATAAAATGGCTTTGGAATTTGAACCAAAATGAACCTCCATACCTCTCCTTTCATCTCATCCTTATTCCTGCTGCCCATATATTATATCTGTTGATGCATAACAAATTATCCCAAATTTATCAGTTTGAAGAAAATGCCTTTAATCTCATGGTTTCTGTAGGTCAGAAGTCCCAGTCACACTGAAATAAGTTCTTTACATTAGAGTTTTACTTTGAAATTCTGAATCAGGTTTTTAAATCCTGAAATCAAAGTGTCATTGGGCCTACCTTTCTTTCTGGAGCTAAGAGCCTATCTTCCAGTGTATGTGGCTGGAGGTAGAATTCAGCTTTTTGCTGCTGCAGAACTGAGGCCCTGTTCTCTGGTTGGTTGTCATACAGGGGCTACTCCAGCCCTTGTGGCTTCACCACATACAACTCCTTCTCACGACACCCCTTCCACAGTCCCTTTCACACTACTAAAGTCTGACTTCTTTTACAAACTTTCCTTTAAAAAGGCATATCTGACTAGGTCAGATCTGCTAAAACCATCTTCCTTTTGTTAATTCAAATTGGGCTGATGTGCAATCCAATCAAATAAATGATAGTCTATCATGTCCACTACACCAGGAGGTGGAAACCTTGGGAGCAACTTTAGATTTTTGCCTAATACACAGTTCAAGCATCTTTGCTATTTTTTTTATATATTTTAGAAATTAAATTAATATTTATTTATCTCTTTGAAAGAGTGGATTCTTATGGAATAATTTTTTTTAATTTATTTTTTATTATTATTATACTTTAAGTTCTAGGGTACATGTGCATAACGTGCAGGTTTGTTACATATGTATACTTGTGCCATGTTGCTGTGCTGCACCCATCAACTCGTCAGCACCCATCAACTCGTCATTTACATCAGGTATAACTCCCAATGCAATGCCTCCCCCCTCCCCCCTCCCCATGATAGGCCCCGTGTGTGATGTTCCCCTTCATGAGTCCAAGTGATCTCATTGTTCAGTTCCCACCTATGAGTGAGAACATGCGGTGTTTGGTTTTCTGTTCTTGTGATAGTTTGCTAAGAATGATGGTTTCCAGCTGCATCCATGTCCCTACAAAGGACACAAACTCATCCTTTTATATAGCTGCATAGTATTCCATGGTGTATATGTGCCACATTTTCTTAATCCAGTCTGTCACTGATGGACATTTGGGTTGATTCCAAGTCTTTGCTATTGTGAATAGTGCCGCAATAAACATACGTGTGCATGTGTCTTTGCTTAAAGCGCAGTATTGGGGTGGGAGTTACCCGATTTTCCAGGTGTTGTGTCTCAGTTCCCCTGGCTAGGAAAAGGGATTCCCTTTCCCCTTGCGCTTCCCAGGTGAGGCGATGCCTCGCCCTGCTTCAGCTCTCGCTGGTCGGGCTGCAGCAGCTGACCAGCACCGATTGTCCGGCACTCCCTAGTGAGATGAACCCAGTACCTCAGTTGAAAATGCAGAAATCACCGGTCTTCTGTGTCGCTCCGCTCGCGCTGGGAGTTGGAGACTGGAGCTGTTCCTATTCGGCCATCTTGCTCCGCCCCCCTCGCATCTTTGCTATTTTTTGTTTTGACCTTCATGTCTTACCCATTTGTGCCATTATATCCTATAGATTTTAGGTAATGTTAACTTTGGCAAGAATTACAGATGATAAAAAGAATGAAATAATAGTATCTTTAATATCATATGCTTTACCAGCAAATAAATTGAACACATTAAAACATAGTTTTATATGTTTTACATATAAACATAACAATGTTTATAAATTTTAGTTTATTTCTTTCTTAAACGGATATTAAAATCTTAAATTAAGCTGAATAAAATTCTTTTGTAAGTCCATAAATAGTAAAAAACAATCGTTCTCTTTTTATGGATCTTCATTTTTCTTATAAAGCCAGATGAACAAAATGTTTTAAAAGGTTATGACAGAAATGAGGTTGGATTTCCTAATTAAATGCTGCTCCATGTTCCTAGAGTTTTATACGTCAGAGCAGATGGCATTTGGCATGCAATTGCCTGAAACTTACATGTGTTCACCAGAGGTTCTACTAGAAATATTTCTGTGAGTGCAGAGGGAGAGTCACTTGTTCACGACAGCTATTCCACCATAAGATCATATTAGTCAGCAAATCGTACATGAAAGGGTACTAATGAGGTTAATAAGCAGAATGTCTGTGAGATCCCCCTGAGGAATATATCTATAAGAATATGAATAAGAATAAGAAAGGCACAGTGTACCTAGACTTTCAAAAGACTGCCAAAGGAGAGTTAGTTACTATATCCTGAATTATACACAATTACTTTAACACATTTCTACTTTTACTTTTTTTCCTCTGAAACCATATGCCTTTTGCTTGTACTCTCTAGAATTGTCATTTACCTTCTAGCATTTTGCAAAATCTGTGTTGATATTTTATAAAAATGTTCATACCTTTTTCTTTTTGCTTATGTGTAGGTCAGTCAATACATTTCTGTTCTTAAAATACAAAATATGCTTATGAGATAAACAGTTCCAACTGCCATCTTCTTTGGAGATTATTTTGATTCTAATTTTTGGTACTAGCACAAAAATGTTATAACACAAACTGGAGAGCAATAATAATTGTATTATGTTTACAATGCTTAATCTATGTAGAATACCCCGAAGTATCATTAAAATAATCTCATACAATCCTCTAGGTCTCCTTCAAATACAGAGGTTCAAACAATCGAAATTATAACACAAGTCATAATTTAAATGATTCATGATATTTAGACACATTTTTTTTATCTCCAAAACAAACTGCACCTGTATTACAAAACACATTCATCAGACCAAATGAATACTACCAGTGATGTTGAAAATATAAGTGAAATTTAAAAAAAAAATCTTAATACTTGAATTTTAATCAATTAAAATTTAATCTTCACAATGTTTAGTCATAAGTGTATATTTTTCATTTATTTAAGAGAGATTCCAAAAGTACATTAAATAAAAGGCTTATGTTCCAAGAATATCAACATATTATCTCTATTTATATCTTTGCTTATGCCTATTTATATATAATCACTATGTATATTTAATTATATGTCAACTATTTCTATATAAAATAGTTTTATACTTAGATGGTAATTCAAAGAAAAAAAATTTAAGGATCATACCACTCTTTGTTTGTTTGTTTGTTTGAGACAGAGTCTCGCTCTGTCCCCCGGGCTGGAGTGCAGTGGCGCGATCTTGGCTCACTGCAAGCTCGGCCCCCCAGGTTCACGCCATTCTCCTGCCTCAGCCTCCCCTGTGGCTGGGACTACAGGTGCCCACTACCACGCCCGGCTTTTTTTTTTTTTTTTTTTTTTTTTTTTTTTATGTATTTTTAGTAGAGACGGGGTTTCACCACATTAGCCAGGATGGTCTCGATCTCCTGACCTCGTGATCCGCCCGTCTTGGCCTCCCAAAGTGCTGGGATTACAGGCATGAGCCATCGCGCCTGGCCCATACCACACTTTTACAAAGTTGTCTATAATGTCATATGACATAAATACATACTTTGCAAAATTTTTAGCAGCAGAGACCAGATATCTGTTAGTTAAGTTCATATAATTTACTGTTATTTTCTGAAAGGATGTTTTTCTCCTCTTCTTAACACATAATATCTATTTGATTTTATGAGGTTTCTACATGGCAGGCCAAAAGAGATTGTTAAACAAGCACTTTATCATGCTCTGAACACACAGCATCTGACTTAGACTTCTATTGATTGAATATATCTTGAATGTAAATTCCTTCGAAATGTAGAAAAGTTCTATTTTTTTCCTGAAAGAACAACTTTCCCTTTGCTGCTTTGAGCTAACTAGGATTCTGTTATCACATACTTTTGCAGATGGATTATAAAATCACAATTTAAATTCCTTAACAAAACCCTGGAGATTGGACAATCTAAAGTTAAAGACATAATTATTGATTCATTCAAAGTCCATTTTATTGGAAATATAAGTAAATATTAGAAAAATAAGTTTATTGTAAATAGAAATACTTTGAAAATGTTCCTGTCATTAATAGCAGGTACCATTTATCTAGTGTTTTATCTACTCTGCCAGTCTCCAGTCCAAGTAACCCATGCTCATATATTCTTCACAGCAAGTCTACCAAATAAATACTATGATAAGCTCATTTTACAGCTGGGGGCATTGAAACACAGAGATGAAGTAATTCAGATAGTTAATAGCTTTGCTGGGTTTTCACTGACATTGGCTCCACAGGCCCCCTGTTGAGTTTGTCTAACTAACTCTTAGATTATATCATAAGAATCATCATCATCATTGTTATTATTTTGCCCTAAGATAGCCAAAGAAAAAGACCTAAACTTTGCAAGAGGGGTACATGTTGATTCCAGGCAAACAGATTGAAGGTCAAGGGAAGGTTTGTAGATCCTTGGCTTTGCCTGTAGCTATAAGCCAGAGCAGAATCCAGTTTCAGCAATGTTATATATATGGAGTTACATATTTTAAAAGTCCGGCAGTGAAATTCCTTTTGGGAACTGTATAGCTGATTGCATTAGCAGTTTCTTGAGGAACACATAGGCATTTAAACTTATTAGAATGGTTACCAGACACTTTATAAATTTGCTCCAGCTGTATCTCATAGCGTTCCTCATGAACTGATCTTCAAGCCCACTAACTACTCGATAACTTTCTAATGTGGAAACATACTCTTTTTCTCCTTCTTACACTTACATGAGACAGTGACTATAGTTGGAAAGGCTCTTCCACCATTTCTATCTTGGAAAACTCTTCTATGACCTTATAAGGTCATAGAGGTGTCCTATCTCTAACTTCGTGGTGGTATTTATCTTATTGTATTATGATTAACTTAACTGATATCCAATGTGTCATTTCTCTAGTCTGGATGCCGGAGGTAAAGACGAAAAGAAGTAGCTCCTTTTTCTTAAAGAAGCTTAAAATCTCATAGGGTGAATGGGGAAGTAAGTAGAGCATTGCAGGTTAAACAAGTTCTCCAGTTAACTTGATATTTATACGATGCATGTGAAAATTGATCCATTAAGCTTTCAAAGATTGATTAGTAATGCAGTGACATCATCCAACTACTTTTACTCTGCTATTTGATTGTTCTAATTTGATTTTTTTTTTCTGATACACATCAATCAATTTCCTAATTAAAACTGGCTGTTTATTTAGTCTTTACTATAGGAATCAAATGTACTGACTTAGTAACTACAATTAGGCTAACTTACCCAGCAGGCATGGTCAAGTACAGAGGTAAAATCAAGTCCTTTAAGTTGGGTATTTTCAAAAATAATATTTGCTCCTCAGATGCCATTTCTTTGTGCTACTCCTCAATTTGTTTATAACCTGGATATGGAAGAAAATTAATATTTATTGGAGCTTCTCAAAGACCTCAATACTTAAATAAGAGAGATAAAAATGAAGTGATTGAAGTGATTGTATTTGTTGGTGTTCATGAAAATAAATTTGTAGAAGAAAAAAATTGCGAGTTGATAGTATTTTGGTGAGGTTGAGTATATGACCCCAAAACTCTAATTTCTGTGAGTAAGTGGGGCATTTTCACCTTGGTACAATGTAGACACCAGGTTATTTGGATTTTGAGGCCTAGGAAATGGGACTTTAAATCCCAGGACACCTAGTATTTTGACCTTGGCTTTTTCCACAGTTGAGTGGCTACAGAGTAGAGTTTTGTTTTGTTTTGTTTTGTTTTGTTTTGTTTTGTTTGAGACGGAGTCTGACTCTGTGGCCCAGGCTGGAGTGCCGTGGAGCGATCTCCACTCATTGCAAGCTCCGCCTCCCGGGTTCATGCCATCTCCTGCCTCAGCCTCCGGAGTAGCTGGGACTACAGGTGCCCGCCACCAGGCCCGGCTAATTTTTTGTATTTTTTGGTAGAGACAGGGTTTCACCGTGTTAGCCAGGATGGTCTCCATCTCCTGACCTCGTGATCTGCCCGCCTTGGCCTCCCAAAGTGCTGGGATTACAGGCATGAGCCACCGCGCCCGGCCCAGAGTAGAGATTGTTCAGACAAGCGACATCAGTATCACCTGGAAATTCTCAATTTTAGCTGTGCATTAGGGTTATCTGAAGGTATATCAGACTGTCCACATAAGAACTTTTGAGGGTAGGGAAAAGGCATCAGAAAGTTTCTAAAATTTGTCAGGTCATTCCAATGTGCAGACAAGGTTTCCAGCCAATGCTGTAGAGGAGTAGATTGGGCTTCAAGCAAAGATGAAGACCTTAGGCAACTTACAGGTGTTGCCAGGCTTAGAAAAGGTAAAGATGCTTCTTATTGTGGAGATCAGAAGCAAGAAGCAAAAATGAAGGCCAAAAGAATGTCTCAGTTACGGGTTGTAGAGTCTTTAGTAATCAGGGACTACTGGGGCATATATTTAATACAGAGGGCATGGCGGGAAGCACTTCAGCTATCTCAGCCTTCACAGTGCAGGGTACTGTAGTTCAATATACAAGAACAGTGTTTCTTTTTCCTTTCTTTCTTTTTTTTTTTTTTTTTTTTTTTTTTTGATAGTCTCGCTCCATCACCCAGGCTGGAGTGCAGTGGCGCAATCTTGGCTCACTGCAACCTCTGCCTGCCGAGTTCAAGCAATTCTCCTGCCTCAGCCTCCCAAGTAGCTGGGACGACAGGTGCACGCTACCATGCCTGGTTAATTTTTGTATTTTTGGTAGAGACAAGGTTTCACCATGTTGGCCAAGCTGGTCTTAAACTCCTGACCTAGTGATCCACCCGCCTCAGCGTCCCAAAGTGCTGGAGTTACAGGTGTGAGCCACCGCGCCTGGCCAGTGTTTCTTAAATAATAGATGAGCTTAGGCAATAATTCAATTATAAATTAAAGAGGTCTTCTATCTCTGGACTTTTAACTGCTCAATTTTGAACTGCAAGGCAGCTTAATTCAGCATTTATTACTCTCTATCTATGTAGCATTGCCAGATTTAGCAAACAAGAATAGAATATGTCATTTACATTAAAATTTTAGGTAAAATTAAATATTATTTTAGTATAAGGATATTCCAAATATTACATGGGACATTCTTATACTAAAACAAGTGATCAGTATTTATCTGATTTCAAATTTTATTGGGCCTCCTATATTTTGTCTAGCAACCTTATATTAGTGTGATTCAAGCCTTAAATTTTTAGGCCTGTGTTGGCAGAATTAGATCAGCTGTTCTGAACTCTCTTCTGCTTTAAGAACCAAGTGATAAATTAAAGGACATTTTTGAGTATCTATAGTTTCAAAAATCTGGAGTTGAAAATACAGAATTGCTGAGTAAATTCAAGGCAGGTAGGTTTGTAGATGCTGCTTGTTCCCTAAGTAAATATATCTAAGAATTTTGCAAATTCAAAAACAGAAAAGAAAGGTATTTTGCCTAGCACATGACTTAAGTATAATTCCTCACTGCTGAGGCATCATCAGAGATTTTAAATCAGTAAACTACTTAGAGAGATTTTCCAGCTGATGTTTACATGGGATGGATAAATTATGTTTTTTTTTTTTTTTTTTAATAATAACACTCATACAAGTATAACGTAAATAAACATCAAGGATTTAAGTTAACTCAATGAGGGAACAAGTAAGATACTAAAACTGATTCAAAGGGGTTGCAAAGAACACACTTTTATATATATAAGGAGGATGAGATGAATTTGGTAATAGATGCAAAACCAGTTAATAACAAATGGGCATTTAAATGTAATATTTAGATTCATATTTTCTAAAGAGCATAATTCAGTTTTATTTCCTTCAATAAGATTTATTTGCATTTGTATTTGTATGACTATACATTTCCCACAACTTCTATACCTAAAGGTTATAAATAATCAGTAGACAATCATAAGTATGCCAACCTGTAAAATGGTATAATCCTCAGAGTGTGCACTTCAGAGGGTATCACTGAAAAGACATCCAGTAATATCTTTAGTCAAGTTTTAAGTCTTTGAAATTTTTTTCCTAACAATGAAATAATAAAGCAAAAATATTCCTCAGGCCAGGACTTTCTATAGAAGGAATGAAGGGAAAGGGCCCTGGAACTTTGCAAATACCTTCTCATACAGGTGAGGATGTTTGGTTACTAGGTAGAGTCCATAGTCAATCCACATTTCTCTAATTTTGTGTTGAAATGATTGAACCTCTTAGTGTTACCATAATTGTTGCTAATTTTTCTGTGCTTCTGGCTTCTCTGCTTTCTTCTTGCACTAAGGATTTTTGCTTTTATTTATTTTATTTACTTTTATATACATGAGTTATAATATTTTCAAGCTACTTTCTGAAGTTTACAATAGATGTAGGTGCCTTTATTTTTTAGACCAGATATCAACCTCACCCCATCTTGATCTATCATGTTGTAGGATAGTGGAAATGATCTAGAAGATATTAGGAAATTATAGCCAGTTCAGAGATTTTAAGTCACATCTATACTCTATTTTTTTCATCACTTACTACTTCATTTGTCCACTTTCCAGCTCCTGCATCTAAATTCTATTTAAGTGCAGGAAAATGTATGTGTTAGTATGGCTTTGTGGAAAGATATTTGAGCTTGATCAGTATCTCCATGGAGATGTACTTTATTTTCCCATTGGACATAGTCATACACTCACATTGGCATTTATGAGGCCTCTATTTTTCCCAAATGGTTCCCAACCCAACGATCCATGCCTTATTTATTAATAATATCACTTTGCCAATGCTTCAAGCCCTCTCTTTGTTATCCTGGTTTTAGTGTCATATTCATGTCAGACTTAGCCATATAAGTTAATTTCAGTGTCTCCATTACCCTTTTGGGAATGCTAAGTACAAAACAGTTTTCTGGGTGGCTTTGGACTGACTCAGTTCTTTTCCCTTTTTATATTCGCAGTTCTCAGAAACAGTTATAGAATGTGCTGAGAATGCAACATCTTGAGATAATAAAGAAACTGACCTGAACAACCCAGGCTCTGTTTCTGTCCCTCTTAGAAAAGGATGCTCTAAAATGCTTTATTGTAGTTATTAATGTATCCCTCACAGCTGTAGTGCAAGTGGGGCATGCACCGATGAGATTCCATCTGCCCCAAGCAGCTTTCTTGAGTCTTGGGGAAATGTTGCCGAATTTTTTAGGAGGAGTTTGATTAATATAATAAAGAAAAATGTGAAGAAACTGAGAGAATATTCAAAGTCACATTATCATGACACTCATATCTCACCACAATCTTTCTGGCTTCCATAGTTAAACTCTGTGCTAGACAGTCACCGTTGTTTGCTCTTTGTGTTCATTTTCTGTTGTGATGAGAGATTACCACAGAAAGGGTAATTTATAAAGAATACATGTTTATTTGTTTTATGGTTCTGGAGACTCCAAGAGCATGGCGCTGCATCTGCTGAAGGTCATGCCATGGCAAAAGACATCACATGGTGAAAGTGCACGTGAAATAGAGAGTAAAATGGGGTCAAAGGTATCCTTTTATCAGGAGCCGACTAGAGAACTAATCCATGTCTAGGATAACAGCATTAATCATAACAACATTAGCCACCTGTTAATGGTTCCACTTCTTAGTACACTGTTAAAATGGCAATTAAATTTCTAACACATGAGCTTTTGGAGGAACACATTTAAACCATAGCACTACTTAGTAGTCCTACTCAAAGTCTTTCTTGCTAACAAAAATCCAGTTTATTTCCCACCATATAGGTGAAATTGTCCTTCAGGAAAGGTTGAACTCCTACCTGGTCCCAGGGAGTGAATTTTGACACCGCACCTGGTAATCTCATTTTGAACCGCACCTGGTAATCTCATTCTCACTGTTGGTAACTGATTTAGGCACAGCCATGTGATAAAATGCTGGCCAAATAAAAGTGATAAATTATGCAAGTGGATTATGAACTGTTTATCCTCAAATTAAAAAACACACATGTACACAGAAGCTTAGAAATACACACGCCTGGAATCCACCCTCTAGACTTGTTGGAGGAGGACAAGATTCTTGGAACTACCATGTCAATTTTGCAACCATCATGGTAAAAGCCAATGCAATTTCACATAAGCTGAGTAGGTCTCTGATATCAATGAGCCACTAAAACCACCAACACTGGAAATACTATACCCTGGAAAATGTTTAGAAATAAACATGGTTTTCATTATTTAAGCCCACCTTAGTTTGTTATTCTGTAACTACAATCAAGAGCATCCTGATATACCATAAAAACGTTAATGGCAATTTGAATCTCTTCTTTCTAAGACTCCTGATTCTCTCCTATAATCTGAAACACATCTTAATATATCCAGTAAACTTATTTACTTCTGTGACATTATTATTACTGTTCAATATTTAACAACATTTATTGAACACATATTAAATGCATGTTACACTGTTCAATACTGTGGCAAATATAATTGCAAGGTTCTGAAGCATTCCAAAAAAGGAGGTATATTCGTTGTCTAGGGCTGCTGTAACATATTTCTACAAACTGGCTGGCTTACAATAACATACATTTGTTTCTTACAGTTCTGGAGGCTAGATATCTGCAGTTAAGGTATTGACAGAGCTGTATACCTATAAATCCTCTGAAGACTCTAGGAAAGGACACTTTAGTTTCCTTCCTTCCTTCCTTCCTTCCTTCCTTCCTTCCTTCCTTCCTTCCTTCCTTCCTTCCTTCCTTCTTTCCTTTCCTTTCCTTTCCTTTCCTCCCTTTCTCTCTGAGACAAGGTCTCACTCTATTGCCTAGACTGGAGTGTACTGATGCAATCATGGCAAACTACAACCTTGAATTACTGGGATCAAACCATCCTCCTGCCTCAGCCTCCTAAGTAGCTAGGACTACAGGTGCATGCTACCAAATTTGCCTTTTTTTTTTTTCTGTAGAGACAAAGTTGGCTTTGTTGCACAGGCTACTGTCAAACTCCTGGCCTCAAATGATCCTCCCACCTAGGTCTCCCAAAATGTTGGGATTACAGGCATAAGCCACTATGCTCAGTCCTTTTTTGCATCTTCCTAGCTTGCAATCCTTGTTCTTTGTTGGCTTATAGCTGTACCACTCCAGTTTCTGCTTCTGTATTCACTTGGCCCTCTTCTCTCTGTGTATGTTCATGTCTCTAAATTTTCCTCTCCTTGTAACAATACCAGTGATTGAATTTGTCTACACCCTAATCCAGCTTGCCCTTATGTTAACTTGATTATATCTGCAAGTGCTTTATTTCCAAATAAAGTTACATTCGCAGGTCTAGGAAAGCACAAAGTTTCTGGAGACCCTATTCAACACAGTATAAGGAGTAATGTAATTTAATAATATTTGAATCTTAAAATGATTGCTCTGGCTGCAAAGGGTAACTAACACCTGTCTGGTTCTCTAATATTCTGCTTTTCTAATTTGATATAGGTCTGTGAGATTGACATGTAACAAATAGTAAATTAATTTTATGAGAAATGAAGAGATCCATTCCAATACTCCTGAAGCATTTACACTAGTGAACAAATCTGCCTTTTCTATTTTAGGCTGCTTTGTGACTATTGCATCCTTACTTTTAGTTTTTGCCTACTTTCTGGTTAGGTAAAGTTGTTCATGTATTTTATAGATGAACTGTTACTTATTATATGCAATTCACACATTAAGTATACTAGCTTTCATTCATTATATCAAAAGTTACTTATTTTCCAAGTACAATTGTAGGTTCTGGGTATACACAAGTGAATGACAATAACAACAAAAATAAGAAAATAAAGTTTTCGGCCGGACACGGTGGCTCACGCCTGTAATCCCAGCACTTTGGGAGGCTGAAGCGGTGGATCACCTGAGGTCAGGAGTTCAAGACCAGTCTGGTCAACATGGTGAAACCCTGTCTCTACAAAAAGTACGAAGATCAGCTGGGTGTGGTGGTGGGTACCTGTAATCGCAGCTACTAGGAGGCTGAGGCAAGAGACTCCCTTGAGGCGGAGGTTGCAGTGAGCAGAGCAGAGATCGGGTCACTGCACTCCAGCCTGGAAGACAGAGCGAGACTCTGTCTCCACAAAAAAAAAAAAAAAAAAAAAAAAAAAGAAAGAAAATAAAGTGTTTGCCCATGTGTAGCTCCTATTTTAATTAAAATTGGAAAATTTAGACATTAAGAGAATATATAAAAATAAAGATAAATAAAACAATAGTAGGTAATACCAGTGTTGATAAAAAAAAAAATACAGACCAAATGACACAGAATCGTAGGGTGTTTCATTTTAAATCAGGTGATCAGGGAAGGCCTCTCTGAGAAAGTAAAATGTGGCAGACATGAATAAAGTGAGAGTTAAAAGTCATTAATGACTCCACATTTCCTGCAGGATAAAATCAAAATTTATATAATGGGAAAGACCTTTTAAGGTCTGTTGATAGATTAATTCCCATCTTCATCTCTTCCACTGGTTAACATAGTTAAGGGAAACATAAAAAGCATTTTTACAGGATGAATATGTTTTCTACTTGCAGTCCCAGAAATGGCTTATGTTTACAGAGTTAAAGCATTCTAAAACATACACATGCACACATGATATTGTTTGTTCAATTTTGTTTTTACGTTTTCCTATGGTCACAACTGCTCAAATATTTCAAATAGTCTATCCAGAAGCAACTTCTAAGCCTTATATTTAAAACCTATCTGTCTATTATCCAAATTTATAATCCTATTTGGTCCTTTTACATATATAATTCATAAATACATGTGCTTAATTATCCCCAGTAATCAAATTCATGTCAACTATTAAATTAGAATTAAATTTTAAAATTCAATGCCTTTTAATTTCTTTTTCATGTCTCATGACACAATTATAAACCATAGTTAGTATTTTAACTTTTACCAATTTCGGAACCGAGTTCTAATCCTTTATCCTTCGATAATAAATAATGATGTAGATTACAATTATCCAAAAAAACTCTCATATAGAGGAGCTATGAAAAACCTTTCAGTATATTCCAAAAAGAAACTAAATCTCTGTAATAGCAATTAGGTGAAATAATTTAATGTTCCCTCCTAGACAAGGGTCTTCAAAATCAATTACACTAAAAAAAAAAATGATTCTGGATAATGAAGTTAACTCTCTTCACCTCTTAAACACACATGTTCTTAATTATTTGGGATTTAGCAAGGATACAATTATTGTACTTAGGTCAAACGTGTACTCTACTAACAAAGCAAGTATAAGGCAGGAAATACCAAACATCTTCAATAGCAACATTTTAAATTATACAGTGTATGACAGTAATGGAGCAAATAAGGAGGATAACTTTTAACTACCAGGTGAGTATTCATCCAAGATGGAAAAAAAAAAAATAAGGAACCCCAAACAGAGGCCAAAGAGAATGTAGTTAATATGAGTCCTACATGATACTTACAGTCACAGGTACAAGTGTGTATTAAAAGACTGAATGATAGTACTTGCATAATAATCGATAAATAGTATAATAGTAATGAAGTAAATGGTAAAATTATTTAATAACATGGGTTCTAACAAAAGTGATTTATCCACAGATTTTAAAGTGTATGTGTGTTGGGGATGGGGAGTTATGACTGTAGATATTTCAATTGTTTCTGATGTGAAGAATTACCTCTAGGATTAAAAATTATTGGATGGGAGAGGAAGGCTGCCTCTGGAAACCGAGAAAGACTTATTGCATATCCTAGTCTCCCCTCCACTCACACATACACACACAAATGCACACACAAAGAAATGCCTAGCCTTGTATGGATTCAGCCCTCCCTAGGAGGTTAGTGGAAGCCCAGGACATCAGAAAGTAGTGTGGAGTGTGTACCTATTCAGTCTTCAGATAAGTCCAGAATTTTTGTTTATTTGAAAATTATTCCCACATAGTAGTTGCCATGGGCAAGCAGGGTGATGGAGAGGGCTGTCCAATTTGGCTCCTTGTGATAAGGTTGGAGAGGAGAAAGACTGCCCATTTAATCCCAGTTATCAGGACCACACCTCACCATGTCTTGATGGTGTGACACTGTGACATCCCCTTTCACTGACTCTGTGCGAGGGCAACAAGTCTTTCCTTCTGCTCACCCCCTCGTGTGCCCTGTAACAATTAATTTCAGTAGGATCCCTGTTCCGTGGCTTTTACTACGTTGGTTTCTTACTTGCATTTATCGATCTTTTCATTTCTGTCCTGTCCTCAAAGTTTCATCCTGGTGTAAGCTCAAGGAAGAGGTCAAGTCTTAATTGAATACCTTTCTGAAATGGGTTGGTTTAGGGTCATCCACTGTTCAAGGACTCCTAGATAATTTATTTTTGTCTGATATAAAGTCTTGTCCTATTTTTTAAAATCATAGTAATCACCATTTAAACTTTCCTTGGTATCGACCTCTTCTTCTTTTCTCCCTTTGTTTTACTCCTAATTGTTAAGTAAACCTCCATCCGTAACAACCTTCCTGTGTGTAGCCTCTTATTTACACATCAGTGTGTACAAGGTGTTGCCGCCATATCACACTCTCTTGATGGAGTGAGACTGTAAAGAGAGTCAAGCTCCTGGGTCAGGCAACTAGCCCCATATATCCCCACACACCTCACTCCAGTTCTCCTTTCTGATTTCCTCCCTGTTTGGTCTCAGTACGCTTCACCCTCAATTCAGGCATGTGACACAGGTTCAGATTATAAAATGCCGACTGACAGTGAAGGAAAAATGGTGGTGAGAGAGGAGGGTAAACCTGGAAAGGCTATGATGAGAAGCAATGAAGTCCATGCCCTGAGGCATCGGCCAAATACGATGGCACTAATGATTGTCATTTCTAGAGGCAGTCATTGAAAGGTTTAATATGGATTCTTATCATATGAAGGTTCCATATCATACCATGGGCATAAGGATAGCTGAGTCACACCAGGAGTTCACATCAACAACTTCTATAAATCCATAGAATATTGGAAATATTAGAATAAATCAATGATTAATTTGCTATAACTTGTCACTTCTTAAGCATGTTTTAAAAATAAATATATATAGTGTTTCAGTAAAAAGAGGAGCTATATTGTTATTTTATTTATATGTTGGTTTGTTTATATTAAAATACTGACTGAATTATTTTTATTTTAAAATGTACAATGTAGTATTGTAGACTATAGTCACCCTGTTGTACTGTCAAATACTGGGTCTTATTCATACTATCTAGCTATATTTTTGTAAATATTTTGAATATTTTGTAAATATTTAAACATTTTTATAAATATTTTGAATATTTGTGAGTTTGAAAATTGAGTTTGTGACTTGACCCTATGTCTGTTAACAATTTATAAAGTCATGGAGAAAAATGAAATCTTGGAAATATATTGCAACTCCTGTGTGTAAACTTGACAATTCTTCCAACAATCTTGAAATAACTAGGTTATGAGTGAATTGTTTTCTATACAATTTTACCATACATTGTGTTTTTATATAACTAGTTTCTAATTATCTTCTTAATATAATCATGAAATTAATATCTTTGTGAAGTCATAAGTATAAACATTGATGTATTTACTAATATCAACAGACCTCAAAAAATATTTTTCTCAGGATAGATCACAAATTAACAAATCTTAATTTCTTTGAATGATGAGAAAGACATACAAATATAAAAAATGAAAACGATTTGTCCTTACTGTAGCTTTGTTTACTCATTTTGCTTTTATATTATGTCTTTTGCTCTCTCTTATTTTTGGTTTCAAAACTAATGAAAATCCATTACATAAACCAAAAATAAGAGACAACAAAAAGACACAACATAAAAGCAAAGAAGACAGGAAAATAAATTGATATAACTGTAACCAGGTCTATTATCTAGAGAGTTTCAGAATGGTTTGTTACTTGCATTTATCTATCTTTTCATTTTGGTCTTAACCTCAAAGTTTCATCCTCATGTAGGCTCAAGGAAGAGGTCAAGTCTTGATTGAATACCTTTCTGAAATGGGTTGGTCTAGGGTCATCCATTTTTCAAGGATTCCCAGAGAATTTATTCTTGTCTGATATAAAGTCTTGCTCTATTTTTTACGGTCATAGTCAAGCTATCACATTTTGTCCCACAGCAGGTATAAGTTGGCATTCCTGGACTAATTTCTTACCTACCGGAGGTTGTTTCCTTCCACCCTTATTCTAAGACTAGAATAGGTTATTTGATCAATGCGTATGTAAGAATACTTTGATCCTTTTTTTTTTTTTTCTAGAGCACTTAAATTGTTTAACATGATTAGTTTTTTAGTATTTGACCCTGACACCAAGGCCGAGTCAGGTTTTACTATATAAAATTCTCTGTACTAAGGATTTTTAACTCATATAATACCATTGTATTAGTCTGTTCTCACACTGCTATGAAGAAATATCCAAAACTGGGTAATTTATAAAGGAAATAGGTTTAATTGACTCACAGTCTGCAGGGCTGGAGAGGCCTCAGGAAACCTACAGTTATGGCAGAAGGTGAAGCAAACATGTCCTTCTTCACATGGTGGCAGCAAGGAGAAGTGCTGAGCAAAAGGGGGAAAAGCCCCTTATAAAACCGTCAGATCTTGTGAGAAGTCACTCACTATCACGTAAACAGCATGGGGGTAACCACCCCCATGATTAAATTACCTCTCACCAGGTCCCTCTTATTTCACCTGGAGATTATGGGAACTACAATTCTGGATGAGATTTGGGTGAGGACACAGGCAAACCGTATCACCCAACAAGTGGTAATTTTAACAGATGAGAAAACTGAGGAAATAAAAAGTTAAGTTACCAGCCCAACATTGTGGAACTAAATGATGGACTTGGCTGACTGAGACAACAACGTTAATCTTCATCCTACACTGGCTTGATCCTGAGCACTCGGTTTCAATGGGCAGGATTCTTTTTTTTTTTTTTTTTTTTTTTTTGAGACGGAGTCTCGCTCTGTAGCCCAGGCTGGAGTGCAGTGGCCGGATCTCAGCTCACTGCAAGCTCCGCCTCCCGGGTTCATGCCATTCTCCGGCCTCAGCCTCCCGAGTAGCTGGGACTACAGGCGCCCGCCATCTCGCCCGGCTATTTTTTGTATGTCTTAGTAGAGACGGGGTTTCACTGTGTTCGCCAGGATGGTCTCGATCTCCTGACCTCGTGATCCGCCCATCTCGGCCTCCCAAAGTGCTGGGATTACAGGCTTGAGCCACCGCGCCCGGCCGGGCAGGATTCTTGTATTTTTGTTTGCATCATATCCCAGTATATATCATGGTGTGTACATTTAACAAGCAGTAAATAAACGTTTTTGCTGAATAAACTAATGAATGATATTGTCACAATTTTGTACATTAAAAACAAATATCATTACTTACTATACATTTTGAGTTCCTAAGAAAAACCATGAGGGACAGCCTAGAAAAGCAGTTAAGAATGAAAGATTCAGAGATAGACTGCCAGGGAATGTATGTCTCCTCTACCAATTGCTACTCATGTGATCTTATGCAGTTTGCCTATCTTATGTCTGTCTAAATGTCTCATATGTAACTTGGATATGAGGACATAAATATAATTTACTTTATAGCATTGTAGAGGAAATAAATATTCACAGTGTCTGACATAGATTTTGTTCTCAATTGATGTTGAATACTATTTTTGTTGTTAATGACAAACTTGTTTACTTTAAGACCCCCAGAGGATGCCTAAAACCATGGATACCACCAAAACCTGTATGTGCCCTGTTTTTTCCTATATATATATACCTATGATAAAGTTTAATTAATTAATCAGGCATGGTAAGAGATGAACAACAATTAATAATAAATGCAATAATTATAACAAGTTACTTTAATACAAGTTATGTGAATGTTCTCTCTCTCTCAAAATATCTTGTTGTACCATTTTCAACTATTTTCAGGTAACTAATTCTGGAGAAAGCAAAACCACATGTAAAGGGGTATGACTGTATTTAGACTGTCTTTTGGTACCATAGCAAAGTTGAATTCTCTATGAAATAATTTATTTGTATATATTTAATGTCATCCTTTATTCATTTAATCTACAAATATTTATCAATCACTAATCATATTTATAGGCATTTTGTTTGTTACTGAGATATCAAAGTGAGAAAAATATCCATTCTGGACCATAGAGTCTAGTGGAATAGCAATGTGAATATGTGTTACAAAATCAATGAGACATAGGACAGCAATTATGGGGACAGGTACATTATTTATATCGTTAAAATATATTAAAAATTACAATTACTATAATATATTAAAATTTACAGGAATAATAGACTACCTGTATTTGTTTCCAGAATACCATATAAGAAAAGCAGTAATATCAATTTAAAATAAAACTCTATAAGAAGACAGGGCCAGATCACTAGGGTCTTACAATTTATGTAAGCATTCTTGACATTTATTTCAAATGCTCTGAGACATTACCAAAGTCAAGGAGGAAACTGAGACCTTAACAACTTTAAGTTTGCCCTAGCTCTTGTGTTAATCTTAGATTATTCTGATTAACAGAGCCAGAAACAAGCCCTTTTAAAAAATTAAAAATGAAATATATCTATATTCTCTGACTTATACATTTTATTTTCTTGAAAAGTATAATTTGAATAAAACTGTATGAAAATTATTGGTATGCCTGATGTTCTCTTTTCTTTACATTCTAAATCTACTATCATATCATCAATAAATGGACCTCAGCCACTTCACATTTTCAACTGCTCAGCATTTCAATACCCACTTTCCCAGGCAACATTGCTGACACAAATTTTCCTGACTATACTGCAGATTCAGTTTTCCTCTGTTTTCTGATCTCTCCTCAATTAAGTGTCCAGTGTTTCATTAACTATATTCCTTCTCTTAGATTCTCCCACTGTAAATTCAGTTGTTGACAGAACTAATCATACAGAGCAATTCTACCCTGCTCCCAAACCTCCTTAAAGATGTGTATATTCATAGCTATCACTGCATGTAGCAAAAAGTCCTCTAGTGCCCCCTAATAATCTCTTAGAAACTAGTGAAAATTATAGATCACAATTTATTATTACACACATAGAGACATACACACAGACACACACAATGCAGATTTGATTCTATCATTCAGACAAAATAGTTGTATTGTATGAAGTATTAAATAAAAGATTGTCAATTTCCTTGTTATTAGAATGGCCTCTATTTTTTCATAGTAATTATTTGGGATATTACATTAATATTTGCTTTGCATTTTAACTAGAGAATAGTCAAAGGATATTAATATTTTAAACTCTCAGACCACCTTAATGTTTATAAATATTTGTAAAAAAAGGATTGTTTAAGCTACTATATCAGAAGTGCTAAAAAGTAGCTGCAGGCATTGAACATTGATAACTAGACAGATATTGCTCTGAAATAGCCCTTGGTTACAATTGACTAATTAGTCTGTGACTGATTACACTCCTCTGAATAGTTTATTTAGACATATCTTACAGATTAGATTCTGTTAAAACATTTCAAATAAAACTTGTTTTCCCTAAGTTTCAATAAGTTTTTTTTTTTTTTCCATTAATAACAACCTTAGAGTAAAAAAATGTGCAGGTTTTATCTAAGGAGTAATGAAGGGAATACATAGAATTAACTATAAAGCTGATGCCCCATTAATCCAAACAACTATCATTCTAGATACCCAGAGACACAAAGACAATTATTTTAGGAACATCAAATTTTAATATTTCCTCAATCTACAGTAATGGTAGAAATGAGATAGCAATTTCCCAGAAGAAACCTGAAGTGCAGGTAGGGTGTAATCATGAACTTTTTTATGCTTATCATTAACTGTAATATACAGAACATCTAAAACATACTAAAAGATTCTGAAAGATCTTTCCCTTTGGAAAGTAACCACGATCATATTTCACCAATCATTGAACAAGCAAACAAAAACAAATCTTTATTAAGCCCTTTGACCTTACCTAAAGTTACATCTCTTTCATTTCTTTGACCTTTAAGCTTTGTGCTAGTGTTCCACATTAAAATTCTGTTTTGTTTCTCTTTTCTTTCTCTATCTTCCCATTCACCTCTCAACTCATCACTACTGAAATCTTCTTTCAAAGAATTTCAAGGATGAACATATTACCAAATTCATTAGATAATTTGGGGTTTTTATCGCTTTGAGCTTTCTGACAATTTTGGTAATAATTCGAACCATCCCCCTTGAAACTTTATTTTCCCTTACAGCACCACTTTCTTCTGTACTTCTGATTGTCTTCTATCTCTATATTCTCTTTTTCCTTACAGTATTTTGACTTGTTTTTCTTTTTTTTTTCTTTTGCATAATGTTTAAATGATTTTATAAAAACTATTTAATAGTCCTTGGCAAATTGCTGTTGTTTTTACACTCTCTTAAATTAAATGCCTTTACTACTTCTCATTATTTCCCCAGATCCACTTTGGATGCTGAGATGTAGGACTTTATTCTCAGTGCAACAACATCCATATTCTTTAGAGAACCTCAGCCATTTCACATAGTTAATTACCACTATTGTACTCACTCCAATCCACCTTCCATCAAGCTGTAAAAGTAAAAGAATTATTTCGTAATGTGAAAATCACCTAGTCAAAATTCAAGAGTTTCACATTTTTCAGGAAAGATTTCAAACTCCTTACCTTTGTATGTACGAAATCCAGCCCCCTTCCACCAGTTCTACATATTTTTTCTATCCATAAAAAGCTCTTTAATAAAATCACATGATTTTTCTTCTTTGTATAACATTATTATATTCAGTCTTAAATTGAGTACCACACGTTTGTCAAGCACCTTTTTCAAGCTCTGGGTCAACAAAGAGGAATACAACATAAATTCTTTTTTATTTTATTATTATTATTTTTTTTACAAGAGAGCTCTTCATCTTCTAGAGTGAAGATGCCAAGTAAAAAGATAATAGCAATACTGAGTGTTAAGCGTTATAATGATAGAGAGAGGTGCATACGGTACATAGAAGAGGATAGCTTAATTACACTGGCTTGGGCCATGGAAAACTTCTAAGAGAAGAGAAGAATGCCTTAAGTCTTAAAAAATTCAAAACTTTAGGTGAAAAGCAAGGTGAAAAATGAAGTATTGAACCATTTTAAAGAACCATTTTAAAACATGTTTTCCAACTATCTAGCAATGTATGTTGCTAAATGTTATCTCCAGCCTTAGACTTTCCCTGATCTATGATTTTCATTTTTAACAGCTTTCTCAGTATCTACACTTGACTGTCTAATATTCATCTAATTGTTTACTATACATCTTCGCCCACTAAAATGTGCTTAGGAAGTGACACATATTAGTTACTTAATAAATATTTGGTAATCAGCATCGTAAATATAGGATTTCATTTTCAAACCATATAAATCTTTTGTAAATGCCAGTACTATTGAGAATTTGAAAAGTCAAATGTGGTATAAAAGAAGCAAAAAATGCACTGTAATTTTTTTTCTACTATTCTAAAATAACTAAATAGGTGCTAATACAGTTCTCCCGTTAATAGGAGACTTTTTGGATCTTGCGCTATTTTTTCATCGGAATAAATATTAAATACTCTTTATCTTCATATATTTGTTTTCTTCAAAAACTTTTAACCCGGGACTATGTTAAAATGTTGACGTATCATTACATGCAATGTTTGCAACTAACATCTAAGATAAGTTCAGTCATTTGACTCAAGATTTAGTGAGATTAAAAAGCATGGCTAAATTGGAAGACAGAGTGAAGATCTGACTCTGAGAAGCCTAACCCCACATCATACGTTTTAAGCTACTCTCCTCTCCATAGTTTGATGGATGTAAAAGAATGTAATAAAGAGATCTTTATTCTTTCTTCTAAAATTAAACTAATTTGGATTCTTTCAAAACCTCAATTCTGTGAAAGATAACCAAATAGCCAGACTTGTTTTTTAACATAAGTAGATTTGATCTGGTATCAGAGAAAATGCAGGCTAGTTTTATATAACAAAATTACATATATGAGTGTATGTGTTATACATATATATCCACACAAACACATACAAGCATTATATCTATAAATATTTGTAAGTATTTGATGAAAAATATTTATCTACAAAGTCACAGTTATTCCTTTTGCTCTCTTTGATGATGTTGTGCAAGTATTTGTTGTTTAATTTTTAAAAGACACAGAATGTATATTTCAGTGCAGATAGACTAGCTTCCTTCATTTAGTTTTCCTCAGTAATTTATACCAGCTCTTTGCTACCACACTTGTTATTAATTAACAATGTCCCTAGTCATGTTCGACCTCTAGTTTTAAATAAAGACATTTTAATGGAATGAACTTAAAATTTACTCTATAAAAATATTCAACCTCTCTTTTCTCCTTTGTCTTTGTAATTCGTCTTCTAAAACCCCTTTGATAATCTCTGATGCTAGAGCGCTATGTAGGTTTATTATTTCTAACTTTGTTTCAAAGAACTGAACTCGTCTCCTCTGGCCCGGATTTAATTAAATACAGGTATAATTTCTAATTTCCCATTACACTTGTTTAGCAATGTTATATTCCTCAGGGGTAGTTTGATTTCTCCCCCGCCCCTCGCTGCTTTTTTTGGACAGTTTGTGTCAAAAATTAATTCTGATTTCAAGCAGATGAAAGTTTCTCTTATCCAGTGTCCTGAACTATCCCAAGACCTGCAGTGGGCAGGATGCAGTTAACTCTTCCTTCTGATGATTCTTGTCTTAAACATTTCAAACAACAAAGTTCCCTCCTGAGAAAATTATGTTCAGTCACTATAACCTTTAAGAGAAACGATTTGACTTCAAATGTTCTGGGATTTTTTTTTCTTCTTTGTGAACAGTAGATTATTATTCTTTGTACTAAATTAATGTCTGAGCAAAGTGAATGTCAGAAATTTGGCCCATACAATATTCCATTTTCTTGTCAGTATATACCAGGTCTTTTGGCAGAAGCAGAAAGGAATAGCAAGCCACTTTGAATAAAATGTGCTGAAATAATCAAAGGGAAACACCAACACATTAATTTTGCTGCTAAATTGTTAAGTTATAGCCATAGCAAAATATGGACTTAAAACTCTGCTTTATAACAATGTCTTAATAGAACCAGTGCTTTACCGAAATGTTAAACCTCTCATGTTTGTAATTAAGCAACATACTTATATTGAGTTACTCTAAATTATTTTTCATTTATAAGCAATGAAGACTTTTAAGTACTTCTATTGAGTTTCCCCATAGAAAATAACTAAAACATGTACAGGCAGATGGTAAAGCATATTTTGAAGCCAGAATGAGAGAGTATTGAATCTCCCACATTTTCTGATAATTTCAGCATTGCACATGTGTATACAATACATACTAGGGTGCACTGACTTATTGTTGCACTGCAGGCTAGCTCCATTTTTCCCACCTACAGATAAGTGTTAGGAGTTTATTTGTTAGGTTAATTTTGTATCTTGGCTATTTTGAATAGTGCTGCAACAAACATTTCTTTTCACTTCATTTTATCTCATGGTTAGTTCAGTTTACATAATCTTTTGAGAGTTATAATGCATTGAAAACAGGTTGTCTCTTTAAAGTAGTTCAGATGAATTGAGCAAACCTTGAGGCAACCAGTGTTGAGGTAGCAATCAACGAAAGGCCCTCAACTCATGGATTTACTATAAACCCCAAACATAAGTAATGAGTGATTGCTCACCTGCATGGAGATGAACACACTGCCTTACTTGATCTGTCTTCTATTAAGTCTTTATTGGTTAGCTTTGGACACACACACACACACACACACACTTTCTCTCTCTCTCTCTCTCTCTCTCTCTCTCTCTCTCTCTCTCTCTCTTCTCTCTCTCTCTCTGTCTCCAAAATTTAGTAGCTTGAAATACAAACCTTTTATTTGTTTTTTTGTTTTAGTAATACATAATAATTGTACCTATGGATGGGGTAAACTTTGATATTTCAGAACATGTAGACAATGTGTAATGATCAAATCAGGACAACTAACTTACACATTACCTCATTTATTACTGATTTGTGTTGGGAGCATTCATAATCCTCTCTTTCAGCAATTAAAAAATATACGATGAATTATTGTTAACTATAGTCTCCCTACAATCCTATAGAAAACCAGGAGTGGATGCTCCTGTCTAGACGTAATCTTGTATCTATTCGTTAACCGCTCCATATCATCCTCTCCCTCCTACCATTTCCATCATCTAATAACCACAATTCTACTCTCTTATTCCATAGCTCAACATTCTCAATTCCCACTTTGATACGGTTTGGCTCTGTGTCTCCACCCAAATCTCATGTTGAATTGTAATCCCCAGTGTTGTAGGTGGGGCCTGATGGAAGGGGATGGGATTGTGGGGGTGGTTTCTAAGGATTGATCACCATCCCCCTAGTGTTATTTCATGACAGAGTTCTCACAAGACCCGGTTGTTTAAAACTATGTGGCACTGTCCTCTTTGCTCTCTCTCTCTCTCATGCTCTGCCATGTGAAGATGTCCCTGCTTCTCCTACACCTTCTGCCATGATTGTAAGTTTTCTGGGGCCTCCAAAGCCATACTTTCTGTACAGCCTGTGGAACTATGAATCAATCAAACCTCTTTTCTTCATAAATTACCCAGTTTCAAGTAATTCTTCATAGCAATGTGAGAACAGACTAATACACACAATATGTTTTTTTTGTAACTGGCTTATTTCACTTAAGAAAATGAGCTCCAGTTTCATTCATGTTTTCACAAATAAAAGGATTTTATTCTGTTTTATGGCTGAATAATATTGCATTGTGTATATACTATATTTTCTTTACCTATTGATCTGTTGATGAACACTTAGGTTAAATTCATATCTTGGCTATTGTGAATAGTCTGCAGTAAACATGGAAATGCATAAATCTCTTCAGTATACTGATATTTTCTGTGGTAAAAAAAATCAGTAGTGGATTGTTGGATAATATGGTATTTTTATTTTTAGTTTTTTGAGGAACCTGCATACTGTTGTCCATAATGTGTATACTACTTTACATTCCCAACAACATTATATTATAATTCCCTTTATCTTTTTATCCTCGCCAGCATCTGTTACTTTTGTCCGTTTGATAATAGCCAGGTAAGTGGTTGAGATGATACCTCATTGTGGTTTGGAGTTGTATTTCCGTGGTTAGTGATGTCGAACATTTTTCATACGTTTTTTGGCCAATTATATGTCTTCTATGGAGAAATGTCTATTCATGTCTTTTGCCCATTTTTTTTCAATGTGATTACTTGAGCGGGGGGGGTTGGTGTTTAACTGTTTGATATATTTTTATATTCTGGATATTAATCCCTTCTCAGATGGATAGTTTGCAAATATTTTCTCCCATTCTACAGTTGTCTCTTCACTTGGTTGATTGCTTTCTTTTCCGTGCAGAAGCGTTTATGTTTGAGGTAATACCATTTGTCTATTTTTCCATTAGTTGCCTGTGCTTTTGAGGTTTCATCAATAGAATCTTCGGCCAGACCAATGTCCTGAAGCACTTACTCTATGTTTCCTCCTAGTAGTTTTATAGTTTCAGGGCTTACATGTAAGTCCTTAATCTATTTTGTTTAATTTTATAAATGGTGAGAAATAGGGGTATAGTTTCATTCTTCAGCCTATGGTTATTCAGTTTTCCCAGCACCATTTAGTGAAGTGGTTGTTCTTTCCCCAATGCATATTCTTTACACCTTTGTCAAAAATAAGTTGACTTTAAGTGCACGGATTTATTTTTGGATTTTCCATTGTGTTCTATTGGTCTGTATATTGCTCTGTGTGTCTATTTTTACGCCAGTATCAAACCGTTTTGGTTAATGTATCTTTCTATACAATTTGAAATCAGGTAGCATGATGCTTCCATCTTTATTCATTTTGTGTAGCATTGCCTTAGCTATTTGGAATTTTTATTGTTGTTGTTGTTCCATAAGAATTTTAAGGTTTTTTCTATTTCTGTGAAAAATATCATTGGTATTTTGATAGGGATTACACTTAATCTATAGATTGCTTTAAGTAATATAGATATTTAAACAATATTATTTTTTCTAATTCATGAGCTTGGGATAATTTTTAATTTTTTGTGTCTTCAATTTTTTTTATTGGTGTTTTATAGTTTTCTTTGCAAAGGTCTGTCACTTCTTTGGTTAAATTTATTTCTAAGTATTGCATTTCTTTTACATAACTATGGTAAATGGGATTGATTTCTTGATTTCTTTTTCAGCTATTTTGTTGTTGGTGTGTGGAAACACTAACATTTTTTGCATGTTGATTTTGTATCCTGAGAAATATCCTGAATGTGTTTGTAATTTCCAAGAGGTAGTTTGGGGAAACTTAAGGTTTTATAAAATATGAGATTGTGTACTTTGCAAACAAAAATAGCTTGACTTCAAGGTGCATATTACCCATTTGATTCTTATCCTATGATACTTTGAATAGTTTTAGGTGTGTTTCTCCTGAAACACTATCTTTTATTGAGAAAGGGTTCATACTTCAGAGCACTTTGTTTACCCAGAGTCGGCCGCAAGGCCCTAAACCTGCAGATAGTCAACATGTTTGATGACTATTTATGATTATAATAGTCCATAATCTCAATATTATAGCATGTAGAAAGTTGTTTACAGTACAGTGTAAGTGAGGAAACAGTGATGAAAGGTAGGAAGATAAAGCTGGTAATTTTAATACTTGTTTCAGTATTAGCATCTTCTGATTTTTTTCATTTTTTTCTAGAGGAAGGCAAATAGGCAAATGTTATATTATAGTTTATTCCTTCCATTCCTCCATCTTCCCCTAAATAACTGAGCTATTTGTGGACTAGCAATGTAACATCCCATCTTACCCCGTCTTACAGGAGAAAAATCAAAGGCATAAAGAAGGAAAGAATACACAATTTGCAAAAGCACTCATTTTTCTTGAGCTTCCCAATTATTCCCAAGCAGCCAAGGATTGCTTACTCTTCCTAATAATTGTTTTGAGCACTATTTTGTATTAATAGTCAAAACTCATATGGTTTGAATAGAAATAGTACTCTTCAATGGAAGAATCAAGTTATGGCAGAAAATTAATCAAGTCATGTTCTAAATTAAAGATTTTGGTGCCCTTGATTCTGTCCTCCTTAAGACCTTGGGAAGGTTCAGCTGACAATCTGGTTTCTATTCCAAAGCATTAAAAATGAAATCCTAGGGGAGAAATTCTGTGACTTGATTTGCTCTTGAGATTAAAATAAGCATGAAAGGAAACAGAGCAGTATATGCAAAGAAGAGTTTAAATTAACAAATAATTGCAATAATAATAACACAGTGTAAAATAAACACAAAAGTATTACCTGATAATTGTTCTTGATGAAAAGTACAGGTTTCATATCATCAAAACACTTTACATTTCGATGCTGTTTGGAATTAATTGTATATCCTAATCAGAAAAGAATTGCAAAGTAAATACATATTAATTTAATTTGTTAAATGCTAAAAATATATGTTTTAATAAGTACTAAAGTTATGGGTGCATTAAAAAAATGCAGCTCATTCAGCACGAAGTGTGATTCTATGCATAAATGCCAGAATAGCTAGTGGGTAAATCTGACCTGTTACTAGAAATAGCTGGTTTGAAAGCTAATACTAGGGCTTGGTAATGCGCCTTCCTCAAAGCACAATGCAGATTTATCATGCTTTTCCTTTGGGGTAGATGAAGTGCTGACATAACTGTTCATTGCAGAAATCAGCCTGTTCAAATCCAAAAGGACAAACTACTTCAGAAACATGTTGCCTCTTTAAAGGCAGTTTTTAGAGCTGTTGTACTCTGGAACTTTGTCCGAAGTATTTCCTCGTTTAAGAAATCACCTTAAATAAATATGTCTTGTGACCTTCACTTCTCATCCCCTCTAGTATATATAACATATTATTGAGAGAGAAAAAAGTCTCCTCTTTTATTTAAAATTGCATGTATATATACTTATATCTACCTTATTATAATTTCTAACTATCTAAATGTGCTTTACATATTACCTCTTTCGGGAAAACAAAAAAAAAAAAACCCAGAAAACTGAATAACACCAGATTTATCTCTGTATCTTTTGGAGAAAATATTGTTTCAAAAGCGTACACCCATGTGCCCGCGCATACACGGGGACACACGGTCACACACACACACACACACACACACACACACTACTTTAAAGTTATTCTCTTTGATATCCTTCCAGGCTACGCCAGCATTCTATTTTCTTAGACTAAAGCAATTGACTTATGCTGATCCTTCTGTCTTCAGCAGTTTAAGTACTATTTTGAATTCTCTAAACCCACTGTTAAATATTTTCACCAAAATCTTGGTGAAAGCACAAAAGTGTTATTTTTGCACAAATATATACTGAAGTGATATTTCTGTTTAGAAATGTTTACTCACGTTGTTACAGTTTCTTACCGTTTAACATAGAATTCAAAAGCCTCTAGTTTTCCTGCATGCATCTTCTGAAAGGCAGTGTAACTTCGTTTTGGAGAGCTCAGGATCTGTAGCCTCACTGTCTGGAACCAAGGCACAACACTGATGCTTACTTATGAAAAGGTAGACAAATAATTGTATAGTGCTGGGCCTCATTTTCCTTATCTCTAAGATAGGGATAATAATCACATTTTCCCTGTATACTTGTTTTAAGAATTAAATGTGTTAATATAGGTAAAACACTTAAATGGTACCTGGAATATAGACAATGCTATTTATTATTTGCTATAATTAAACACTATATAAATTCAGATAACACTGGTTTATTTGCTCTAATTTTATTATACTCCGGTTTCTCCAAAATTTGAAATTTTTGTAAACCCGCATTGCAACCTCCCACACTTTCTTTTGACATCTATAAAATGTTTTGCATGTTTCTAAGTATGTTCTGTACCACAAACAGTTGTAAGTGCTTCAACTAACAAAACCAGACAGGTGTGCAGGAAATATTGTGAAAACCAACCTATCAATTTTTCAGTGGTGACAATGAGAGTTGACAAGAGGAGAGTGATTATTTTTAATGATGCATCCGGAGCTTCTTTGAAAATTCTAAATGTTAATGAAAATAACATGTTAAAAGTTATGGAAAATGTATAAATGCTTAACATTCATAAAACAACAATAATTTAGAAAGCAACAAAACCCTTGAGAAACTGTAGAAGAGATATCAAGGAAGAAAGACCAAATCAAAGAATAAAACTCTAAAAGCCAAATCTATTAAAATGTTAAAACATGACAAAGGGCCAGGTGCGGTGGCTCACTCCTCTAATTCCAGCACTTTGGGAGGCTGAGGCAGGCAGATCACCTGAGGTGAGGAGTTTGACACTAGCTTGGCCAATGTGGTGAAACCTCGTCTCTACTAAAAATGCAAAAATCAGCTGGGCATGGTGGCGGGCACCTGTAATCCCAGGTACTCGGGAGACTGAGGTAGAAGAATTGCTTGAACCCTGGAGATGGAGGTTGCAGTGAGCCAAGATCATATCACTGCATTCCAGCCTGGGCAACAGAGTGAGACTTCATCTCAAAAAAAAAAAAAAAAAAAAAAAAAATGACAAAGAACAAAAAGAGAATATACAGCAAGTGGGAAGGGAGCCATGCATAGTCATGTAAAATGTACATATGCATAGTCATGTAAAATGTACATAATTAGCAAGATGTAATCAACTTGGAAAACCACAACTTCAGAAATAGTTATTACACTTATGACTATTGTAAACCTGTATATTGTCAGTAAGAGTAAAAAGATAGAGGTAAGTTCTATTGTACCTCATTGATAAATATTAGTATTTACTAGAATAGTGTATATATCTAGGAGTTTATCATTATTGCTTATAGATTTTTATAGAATGCTTTGTAAATATATAGTAAACAAAAATATATTTTTCCACTCTCATTATGCTGTGAATTGTTAAATATTTGCCTTAGCAATTGTTCCTGATAAGAGGCACTTAAAGATTCGTTGAATTGAACTGAATTTTAGCCTTTTAGTTACAATGTACAAATTACTACTAAAAGAAGTTGGTAGCACAATCTTCAAGGAGATTTCTGCTCATGAAAATACCTCTGATTAACTGATATACCTTGATACTCTGATAACTCATATACCCTTGACGACAAAATGGTGGGACAAAATCTGGAGGGGCGTAAAGGAGAGATGAGTGAAACTGCCCTTTACTAATGATATTACATATTTTCTAATACCATAATTTAAAGAGGGAGTCAATTATTTTTAAGATTTCTATGAATTTTAATTACTTTTGGATGTCCTATGAGGAATTTTCTGGTTCTTGAATTGTTATGCTGAGTTTTTCATTCATCTCTTTAATTTAGAGCTAGAACATTAAAAAAATAAATATTTGAAAAAAATGCAAATCTCTTTCAACAGGAGAAATCTTTGTACTCAAAACAAGCACTGGTTTAGGAATTTGAGAGTCTCCAATATTTTATTGCTTAAAGGAATTTTATATATTAAAATATCTGAGCACTTCAGATCCTTGGTATTAATGTAAATCTGAATAGACAAATTATTTTTGAAAATAGACTAAATTTTCCCAGCAATGAGACAAAGTTCACTTTTCTTAAAACTTTTCAAGATGGCATGCATATTAACAAACTTAATAGAACTTAATTGTAGTAGGACAATCCTTTTAATCTTCTTTGAAGCCACAAAAGAATCAAATCTCCCCGGATTAAGATGGTATCGTTTCATGTGTTGGAGAAAAATACACTTTTTAATGAAATGTTTGACTAGACAATTTTCATTCCTCTTTGAAAGTAATTTTTGAACAGAAACTCAAATTCTTGTTCTATGCCCACAGTACTACACATTTTTTAATTATTACATCAAACTCTCTTTTGTAATTTCTACCTTGATGAACGCGGCCTTCCTTTTATCCGAATGGAATGTTTTGAAGCCTGAGGAATGTTACATTAACTTACAGATATTGTTATATATCATATCATATTATATTATATCCTATAATAATATAATATTTATATCATATGATATATTATTTTAATACCTTTATATATTATATTATATTAATATTATGTTTATATATTATTACATAATATATGTTACATAACCTTAAAACCTAGATGTAATCGTATATATATAAATTTAGGATTCTGACCATTATACATTTGGAAGCAAAATTTCACATGCATGATACGTGTCATTTGCAGTTATCCAGGCTCTTTTTAATTGTGTTTAAATAAAATCTTCTATGCATAAACATTATATAAAATTAATTTCTTGAGATTATTAGTAAAAATATTTCTGACATTACTTCTTTGAGTCACAATTTTGTTGTCTTATTTCCAGAGTTCATAGAAGCCAAATTCTCCTAGGAAATGCATCTTTTTTTCACCTTGTCTACTTTTCCCTTTTTTGAAAGACAGTACTCCACGGTCAAACCCCAATGGATGTATTATGAAACTGTAATTTTTGATGGATGTTCCAGTGTGGGAGCAAAACTTATCATTGTATTATATAATCTATGCACATTTTCTTTTCCATCATTTCTTCTTTGAGATTCAAAATGTACTTCAGATATTATGATGTTTCCAAACTGTCCTCAGGGATCGCCATGCTGATTGTCAATTGTTTCTGAAAAGGGAAAAGGAAATTCAAAGTGGAAAAGCTTTGCCAGTTTGTGCTTTTATATTGTCTTCTATGTAGCAGAACATTAAATCTATCATTTCTAAGACTGTTCTGAGAATCTCATAATTGCAGCACTTAGATTTAAGAGACATAATTTATCATCATTCTGTTTGCAATTGCTGTAGTATTTCAGTCAAATTCAAAAGTACTTTTCTAATTTTGTTTCTGAAGGTTATATTGACCTTTCCTTTTATGTTACATAAATAACCTAAGCCTGCCTTTCATTAGTAAAACTAATTTGTGTTGCAAAGTTAAGTGTTAGCATTTTTTGCATTTCTATATGCTAGTATATTTACATATTTTTGTTGTTGATAAAATATTTTCTATTTATTACTTCTTCCAGCATAAATTACAATTCTTCTGGCCTTTTATTTCAATTTATATCATGATAAATATTCTCTTAAAATATTTTCGGGTATAATCAACCTACATTTTTATAAAACTTGTGTTAGTTATACCTATCTAGGTAGCTATTTAGTTACATGTGTGGAATCGGCCTCATATGGCTTTGCACAAACTGACTTATAATGCACAGGTTGACAAAAATATTTACGTTTTCACATGTAGTAAACATTGTATTTTCATTGTTGTATTTCTTATAAACTCAGATGTCCTTGAGATTGTTAATGGATTAGTTCCCTTTCAAGCAAAAAAAAAGTAAATTGTGTAACAACTATTGTATATTGTTTGTGTGTGTGTGTATATATATACACGTGTGTGTATGTTATAGCTGTTTTAGATAACAACATGCTTATTAGCACATTTGAATAAAATTTACCCCACTGGATAAAATAAAATAGCATCAGTGTCAATTAATTTATTCAAACACTTGATTATCTACTTGTATTGTTTATCAAATCCCTTCTTTCATTTTCACTCCAACTTTCATCATCCTTTCTTTCCCACCTACCTTTCTTTCTATTTTTTTTTTTTTTTCTTTTTGAGACGGAGTCTCGCTCTGTCACTAGGCTGGAATGCAGTGGTGCGATCTCGGCTCACTGCAACCTCTGTCTCCCAGGTTCAAGCGATTCTCCAGCCTCAGCCTCCTGAGTAGTTGGGACTACAGGTGTGCACCACCACGCCCAGCTAATTTTTTGTATTTTAAGTAGAGACGGAGTTTCACCATGTTGGCCAGGATGGTCTTGATGTCTTGACCTCGTGATCTGTCCACCTCAGCCTCCCAAAGTGTTGGGATTACAGGTGTGAGCCACTGCACATGGCCAGAAGAAACTTTTATCTCTTCATAACATTAAAAAAATTATTGGATCTATATTACTCTATGGATGACACTTTTTGTTGCTCTTCTGGTACCCTAGCTTCATATGTGGATACTTGTAGCTTTTCTAATCTTCCTGGAAAACTCTACCTATGTAATTTAGCTTATGCTACTTTCTTGCATAATAAGGGCCAACATTTTTGGTCAAATTTTATGGCTGATCTAAAATTTTATTAAGAATTATCTCATCATTTCATTGAATAGTTTATTCTATGATTTTATGTTCTTACTAATGCTCTACGAAGCCAGCTGAAATCAGGTGATATAGAAATAATTACTACATTTATCTAAATAAAAATGTCATTTGTTTATAACTCTTGAATGAAATGAATCTTAAGTTGATGGAAACTTAAAATTACTATTAGCGAAGAGAGAAATGGTTTTCATTACCTGGGTGTGTGAAATATGTAATTGTTTTTCTTGAGAGAATGGTTGGACAATTACAATATTTTAACAAAATTAATGTTCAACATAAGGATCACTTGAGGAAGAAATATGAATCTTTATTTCCTTAAAAATCTTATCTTGACAATTTATGATAATATCAAGAAGTGCCAGAATGAATGTCCAAGAGCTGGAGAAAATCCTAGGACAGGAGAAAACCACTGCATTCAGAAATATAGCATGAACCACAGTCTTCATTTCACAGAGGATGAATATTCGTGGTAGAACATGGGTATAACTGATGTTGATTTTAAAAATTTTAAGAGTAGACTTCTGATTGTATATAAATTTTAGGAAATCCACAACAATTTATTTTATGTGCACTTTTCTATTAGGTTGGTGCCAAAGTAATGGCAGTTTTTGCCATTGAATGTAATGGCAAAAAGCACCATTACTTTGACACCAACCTAATGTAAATGCATATGTAAGTAGATAAACACTATGCCAGAAACTGTTTTAAACCATTTTATATACTTTAACTAACTTAATCGGTACCATACCTTAACTATAACTTCAAAAGTTTTTACAAATATAAATGATGTGAAAAATGCATGGATTAATAAATATGAGGTGCCTAAAACAATGCCTGGCCCATATTAAGTATAAGATTCTATTACTGAATTATTTTAAATTTAGAGATGAGGAATCTGAAACAATGAGGTACTTAAGTAACTCCTTAAACTACAGCTAGCACATAGAAAACCTATAATGAGAGACCAAGAATTGTAGCTCAAGGTCTTGTGTTATTAAAGACTACCCTTTACTGCCTTTAAAACTAGTGATTCACATAAATAGTCAATGTTTCCTGTGTAAAGGATGGATAAGTCAACAAACATGTAAAATGAAATATGTAAACTACAGTGTGCTTTAAGTGTTCTGGTATAGAATCTACTGTTACAATGCCAAGAAATATCACCTGTACCAAACTTTAGTAAATAGTCAGTAAGTCTTCCAGTTGGAAGAATTACCTAAGGTGAATTTTAAAACAGAAATAAAGATTAGATAATGTCTTGGTCATGACAATATTGGAAGAGGTTTCCCAGCACAGTCATCTTAATCATTCTCCTTCACACTTGATGTTCTCTCTGCCTAGAAGATTCTTCCTCGAGTTATAAAAATTAAGGCCTGACCTCCTTCATATTTTTATTTAAATTGTTCATCTGTGAGGTCTTCTCTGGCTAATGTATAAAATATTACAACCCACAACAATACGTTTTATCTTGTCCCTCTTTATTTTTCTCTTTTTTATATAATATCATATGACATAGTTTGGGTATTTGTCCCCATACAAAGCTCCTACTTTTTCCACGTGATGGGCTTCCCCCTCTTCACTTTCTGCCATGGTTGTAAGCTTCCTGAGGCCTCCCTAGAAGCCGAGCAAATGTCAGCACCATGCTTCCTGTAAAGCCTGCAGAACTGTCAGCCAAGTAAACCTCTTTTCTTTGTAAATTACCCAGTTCCAGGTATTTCTTTATCACAATGCAAGTATGGCCTAACATTATACCATATACCTTATACATATTATACAATATATTTTACTTACTCCTCTTGATTTTTGTTATCCTCCTCCACTAAAGTTAAAAGAGTAAGCACAGAAATTTTTGTCTGTTTTGCTACAGTATTCCCAGTGCAGGATGGAACTCACATGGTTCCATATTGTTTGATAATACAATGCTTATTGAGGACTGACTGTGAGAGAGAGAGAGAGAGAGAGTGTGTGTGTGTGTGTATGTGTGTCTGTTGGGGGTGAGTGGGGATTATTTTAGGCAGATAAGTAGAGGCTGTGGTATGGTAAGTTGTATCAAAGGGTGTATTAACATTTTGGCAATGAGAAAAAAAATAAAGGATTTTAATTATGGAAGTGGCATAGTCCATCTTTAGGTTAGAAATATATCTATTGAAACCATTTAGAAATAAATCAGAGGTGTTTTAAGAGAAGGCTTAGACACCAGTTGTTGCTGTTATTTAGGTTATTAAGATAAAAAGTTAATGAGAACTATTGAATTGAGTGTTCATTAAACACTCTTTACCATACCAGTTAAAGCTGACTTCTGATGCTGCCCAAGAAAGGGCTACATTAAAGGAGAAGATATAAACCTATACATTTTTACCTAATATCCTACTATGCCCAAATTACCCATCTTATGTTTAAATGACTTGGTTTAAGAATTCTGAGTAACTAAATCATGAATAATAATTTCAAAATTGTATAATATGTACCATAATATTCAACCTTTGACTATTAAGAATATAGTTAAAATATTTATCTATATGGTAGTCACATGCTTAATTTTCCATCAATCTCTCTCACTCAAGCGTTTCCTCACATTGTACATTCTTTTACTAAGTTTTCACCATTTCTAGAACCACGAGGTTTACAGTGGCTTTTTCCTAAAAATTAAATATTTCCTGTTTTAGCCTCTTTGTAGCTCTGAACTTTCCAATTTGTTTTGCTTAATGTAATTCACATATAAATGCATTTTCCCCAAAGCGTCTTTTGATGCAGTCTTAACACAGAACATTAATGACTCATGAGATTATTGTGGGCAATAAATTACAAACTAAAATGTAGTTGGGGAAAGAAAATACACTATTTTATAGAAAATAGTGTATAATATATTTGAGATCAAATATTAATGCTCTGTATTGTTTGCTATTGTCATCATGTTTTCCTTAGTAAATTTGAATTTTTATCATAATGTTTTGCTATTGTAGTGCATGTATGCATAATTCAAATCATTTTAAAAGCTTTTGAAGAATATATTGTTTAATTTTGTCCATGTAATAGGAGTAATTAAATGATCTACAATGATGGCTTATGGCATTGACACAGGATTAGGCAAATGGATCAATGGAAGAAGATACACGCCTTTACATATACCTGGAAACTTGGTATTTGACAGAAAATATATTGTAAAATAAATAGATTATTTTTATGAATAGACTATCTGACAAGTGGCTATAGGAGGATTGCCAATTGAGATAAAATAATTTTACTCCATACATACTACATATATCATATGTGATATTTTAGAATTTACAAATGTGACATCTTACTGTATAGTAAGAAAATATTTCTTCAAGACAAAACTGTTGCTAATTGGGCTCCCAGGAATGAAATTGGCCTCCTGCATAGGTGCATGGAAACAAGCTTTTAGCACAGCATTGGACATTGATCCCTGTTTTACTACAAGGTTTGGACTACGCCCTTCCCTAGCCCAGTCTCCATTACAAGAAAAAGGGTAAGGGACAGAACTTTTCCCAACCACAAGCAGAGATGTGGCAAATAATGTCATACCATTCAACTGCAAACACAAACCTTAGACCGCAGCTCCTGGATTATGCCACTGAAATGATTGATGATGGTCTGGCAGAATAAGGCTAGAGCTGAAGTTCTTTATGTTATGTTATCATACATGCACTGTCCTCTGATGACATGAGGTAAGGCTGGTTCATCCTTTCATCCTGCTTATACAGTTTCAAAGCTCCACAGCCAGAAGTTGGGGTTTCTTTAAAAACTCCCCAAGTGTCATGTCTGGTCCTGCTAATAGCTGCGTACTGTCTCAGAGGATGATGAGCACTAGGGGACCTGTCCACCTGCTGCTGATACAGACTCTGAGATTTCCAAAGTCCATGCTACTCCAGGCCTCGGACCAGCACTGCTTCACCACTTGCCCTTGCCAGATGATATATACTATACCTAGGTAATTAAAGGATTCATCATTTATCTTTTAGACATCACATTGAAAAAATAGTTGCAAGGATATTTTTTGAAAAGTCACAGTATAGAAGAATATGTGGTTATATGCAAGGAGATGTTGGCAAATAGAGTTTAATAAAATGGGGAGTTAAGCATCTACCCTTTTCTAAGTAAAAATAAATGTTCAGGTAATAATTCCTCAGCTATTGTAGAAATATATCTTAATATGACAAGATGTAAGTAAAATTATACATATAATTGAATTGTTAAAAGAGAAAGCATAAATTTTGGGAAACAGATTTAGCCTTGTATTCATGCTACTAAACATTAATCAGGAATCCTGATGTTTAACTTCCAAAAAATATAAGGAAAAATAGATGAGTGAAAATAAGAATGGTGGAATCACACAGATGAATCCACCAGGTTTTCCTTATGCTAGTATACAATAGCAAGCTGGGAAAGACACCATTTTGAACCTATAAATTTAGCTTTGCACTGGAACCTATTACTTGGGGAATTTCACAAGTTTTCATATATTTATTTAGAATGGCAACTATTTGGAAATAGAATGCAATTTACAAATATGTTCCTCTCCAATCCCACCATATCTGTTATTTTCTACCCCAAACTCACCACATCTGTTTGCCAGGCAAATACTTTCAAGGCCCAGTTGTGCACCTGCAGTCATTAGCATTTGGCAAATGGTACAAAGCTAGTGTGAAATGGAAAATGTCACCTTTATAAATTTATTCTCACTTGGGATTCTTTCTTTATTTATTTATTTTTTTGAGATGGAGTCTCGTTCTGTTGTCCAGGCTGGAGTTCAGTGGCATGGTCTCAGCTCTTTGTAACTTCTGCATTCCAAGTTCAAGCAATTCACCTGCCTCAGCCTCCTGAGTAGCGGGGATTACTGGCATGTGCCACCACACCTGGATAATTTTTGTATTTTTGGTAGAGACAGGGTTTCACCATGTTGGTCAGGCTGGTATTGAAATTCTGACCTCATGATCCGCCCGCCGGCGGCTTCCTAAAGTGCTGGGATTACAGGCGTGAGCCACCGGGCCCGGCCTGCACTTGAAAAATGTATGCAGTTTTATGTCCTATCCCAACAGTGCTCATATTAATCCTATAATGCAAAATGTCTAATTAGAACCAATTTGATAAGCCGTCAGTTATCTGCATTAAACATGTGTGTTACTATTCATTGTACAAGTTAACCTATTATTTCCAAGAAAAATCAGAGTCATTAGATCAGAAAGGCTTACTGAAATAGAACTCTGCAAAGCAAAACTAAGGATTTCTATTTTAGAAGAAAACATACATATTATTTCAAAGTAAATGACACATTAATAGACATAATTAGCACTATAAACTCTTCAAGAGTCTTGAGAAAATTAATATAAGCATTGAGTTTGAATGTGGTAGATTGCTTCAGAGGCCATCTACATATTCTATTATGAACAGGTTTTAAGCATATTAATGCTTTAAACAGGCTTACGAGGAAATAGATATTCTTTGAAGCAAGAAACTGGAAAATGAATATAAAGTGAGAATCGAACTCCTCAAATTAACAGAGATTTTTTACTAAATAAGCTTCCTCCTTTTTGATCCTTGTGACAAATTAGTGACTTACATTAAGAAAAAAATTTTCATCCAAATTTGAGTTCTATAGTAATACCTGGATGCTTCTCAATTTCCTATGTGCTCTCTGCTTTTAGTATTGTACAGGAATTCACAGATCTGATTAATAAGATTTCAACAGAATGGTAAGGTTACAAAAGTGACCAGAATTCTTGTGAGATTATTCATAATTCTATTGATAGTTAATGAATACTATTTTAGCATCTGCGCTGCTTTATGACATAATTACTTCAAATATATAGCTATTTATCATTCTCATCAGTCATATAATAACATTCCATTTTGAAACAATGCAATTGCTGTCCATAGGATGTTCAGAATAACGTTCAAATTCATTAGATAAGCTAGCACTTAAGATATTCTACCATCTGTCTTCACTTCCTTTCCTATCTTTTGTTGTAACTTACTCTATTTCTCAAGCATTCAAGCCCCACTCAATTAAATTTTCCTGAAATGTTTGTAGAACAAGTCATAGGGTTTGCTATCTGTCTTGTCCCTTCATCTTCACTTACTTCCTCTCACTAATCCTAAATGATTCAACTCAGCCATATTTCGCGGTATGTTTCATCAGAATCCTCTGATGTTCATTAAATACTTTTCTTGTTCCCATTTTACTCTCTGCTTGCTATGTTATGACACTAATCACACCATTGTTAATTTTTTATTTACACATTTCTCTCCACCTGTAGATTTGAAAATATTCAAAGACCAAATCAGAGTTTATTTAACTTTTCACTCCCAATATGTAACACTGTTTTTGGTTTGATGTGTGAATGCTGAATTGTTTTTGAAAAAATGACTCGGTATTATTAAATCAGTTATACAAAAATGCAAATCATGTCAGCAAAAAAGATCAAGCCAATAGAATACTCATTTTAATTGTTTTCTTCCAATTTAAAGTAACAAAGTAGTCCAGTTTATACCAATGCCAGGCTTATTGATTTCTTTGTTATTCATTCATTCATTCAATAAATGCTTATTGATCTCCAGTATACCAATAGTATATTAGTAGTGTAAGAGTCCCCAGGGAAGAGTGATGGGACTGGTCTCACATTTCTCTACCAGAAGTTCCGATTGAATCAGTTACACTGTGTATTATTTTACCATTTTCCTGTAAGCCTCACTTTCCTCTGTTAGAGAGTTGACCTTTCTGAAAATTGGACCATTCTTATTAACAAAGTATCTCTGGACTTCGAATCAAATAGTTTTGTTAATTTATTTTATTCTTTCTCAAGACCCAATTTCTGATCCAGTGAGGCAGCAAGTCTATCTATTTTTCTTAAATAATCTGATACACCCCCATAAGCACTCAGATAAATGCTTTCAATTATGACTGCTAAAAAAATAGTAGCTGACTAAAATGGAGTAAACACTTGTAGGTGATGGTAAATGGACAGGTAATATTATGTAATATTGGGCAAGTCAATTAATGTTTCCAAGCCTGAATTCATTCTTCTGTAAAATAGAGGGAAATACTTCCTAGAATGTTGATAGAATTAAATAAGTTGATACATATGAAGAGCTTACAATCATTCCTGGCACATAGAAAATGTTTCATAAAGAGTAACTAGCCTGGCGCGGTGGCTCAAGCCTGTAATCCCAGCACTTTGGGAGGCCGAGACGGGCGGATCACGAGGTCAGGAAATCGAGAAGCACAAACTTGGTGAAACCACGTCTCTACTAAAAATAAAAAACTAGCTGGAAGGTGGTGAGCACAGATCCCAACTGGGGCTGAGGGCGAGGAAAGTGATGAGGGCCAGACTTACAGTGAGCTGAGATCATGCCAGCCTAAAGGCAGGCAGAATGAGATGCCGTCTCAAAAAAAAAAAAGAGTAACTAATATCACACACACATATTTATATATAAGAATGGGTAAAGAACAAAGGAAATAAATGGAAAAGCCAAGCCTGGAACCATATCTATTTTTTTTAGTATTCACCGGTAAAAATATGGGCTCATTATATATTGACTCTTGATCGCTTCAAAATTATCACGATACAAAGGTAGAGTCTTTAATAAACAATCCTTCAAATGTGGTATAATTTTGCTGGTATTCGGTTTTTGAGCAACAGAGGGTGAGCCAGTTACTAAAATTTCAAATAAAATTTTCAACAAGGGTACTTATACTGATAAAAATAAGAAAATTATTATTGTTTTCAATAAGAAATTTGTCTAAATTAAATTTTGGCTTTAAATCTTCATTTAAAATTTGCTGAGATCAATGCATGTTTGGGGAAGGGTGATGTGATAATTTGGCGTTGATAGGTAGGTGCGGCAACGATATTAGAAAAGTTTTCACATGTGCACAGAATAGTATATAGGACATGTTTTCAGTTAATTTCTGAAGAGGTTTCCTTAAAACAAATAAGAAATACATATTTTAGTAAATGCTTGTAGTTTTATCTTGCCTTAGCATCTTTTTTGAAAAATAATTTCCACTTTTAGATTCTAGGGGTACACATGCAGGTTTGCTACTGGTTATAGTATGTGATGCTGAGCTTTGGGGTAGGGCTGCTTCTCTTACCCAGGTGGTGAGCATGGCACCCAACACTTCGTTTTTCAATCCTTGCCCCCTCTCTACTTCTCCTGTCTAGCAGTCCTCAGTGTCTATTGTTGCCATCTTCGTGTCCATGAGTACCCAATGTTTAGCTTCCAGTTATAAGTGAGAACATCCACATTATTTTTGAATGGAAGTTTGCTTTCTTGTGCCAGAGTCAGGGATCAGTCACCTTTGAGGCAGTTTCCAGTTCCGCACCACCCCACATGGCTCAAGTTGGTGGCCAGAGATAAGAACTTAGAGACATCTCTCCCACTCAGCACACCGGGCTCCCAGCTTTTCTGCTGCTTCCTTTAGTAGGACCATTCAGGCATTTGGTTCCTTCAGAGGGACCATTCGGACATGTTGACTCTCCTACTCACTTCAAAATTATCGTAATACAGGGCAGAGTTTTTAATAAACAGTCTTCTAAATTTAGTGCTAATTGTGCTTCTCTTAGGGATTCACTTAAAGTGACCCAAGCCCTACTCCCTTATCTATACCGCTAGTTGCCGCGCTCTCTTCTCTCTCCATCAGCACTCTCTGACCTCTGTGTGTAGCATGCTGTGTACCCCCCAGGGTCGGGAAGTACTAACAACTCTTCAACTTTCACACTGTGGTGTGTCATTGAAGCTGTGCCCGCAATCTGACCCCTGACAGCAGGCCCCTGAAGGGACCCACCATGTGGATCCCCTGCTAGTGCTCTTTTGTCTGGCCCTCTGTCAGCAGGGGGATAGTAGCTACCAGCCAGTAGATAGAAAAACTCAAAGAGCTCCATTCAAAACACATATATAGAGCTCATATACAAAAAACTTGCACCATTTTCGTCCTGTTTTATTTTCTAGAGTGTCTGGCTATTACATTATCAAAACCTAGAAAGGAATATTCCTATTAAAAAAGTCAAAATTCTCCACCCATTTGGTGAAAAAGGGATGAAACGATTTTTATCAGGGTGGTTAATAAATTCAAATTCTTAACATGTTATTATTAATCGTTCCCTGCTCACTTCCTAGGCTTGCTAAAATTATTTAGTTTGTTTAAATATGCTACTAAATTGTGTGCTTAGTTGGCCCTTATGTGCCTTCAAAGTCTACTAGAACTCATTTATGTACCTGCTACATGTCACAAATTAACAGTAAGACTAGTGATCCACATTTTCAGTGTGAAATATGCCACTCCAAAAATCAGTTATAACAGCCAATAATTGGAATTTTTATTGTCATTTTAGATTTATTACAATGCCTAAATATCAGTAAACATTTTAACCATCAAAGTTTAATTTTGTAAAAAAAGAAACAAATTGCACATTTCTTAGATTGGTAAAACAAATAATTTCTGTGTTGGGGCATGCAAAGTTATGTCCTTCAATAAAATGGACTCTTATTTTCTATTATTTGGATAATCTATCATTTTGTAATTTATCTCTAAAAAACATTCTCGGCCGGGCGCAGTGACTCACGCCTGTAATCCCAGCACTTTGGGAGGCCGAGGCGGGCAGATCACGAGGTCAGGAGATCGAGACTATCTTGGCTAACACGGTGAAACTCCGTCTCTACTTAAAATACAAAAAAAGTAGCCGGGAGTGGTGGCAGACGCCTGTAGTCCCCGCTACTCGGGAGCTTGAGGCAGGAGAATGGCGTGAACCCGGGAGGTGGACCTTGCAGTGAGCTTAGATGGTACCCCTGCATGCCAGTTTGGGCAACAGAGGAAGACTCCGCTAGAAAAAAAGAAAGGGGAGAGAGAGAGAAGAGAGAGAGAGAGAGAGAGAGAGAGAGAGAGAGAGAGAGAGATTCCCCAGGATAGAGGAAATAATATTATTATGAAGGAGTTATTCTTAATGTGGTTGAGGATGGAATTGCTATTTAAAAATAAGAAACATCAGTCTGTTGAGGTTTTTATTTACATATTCTCACTTCATTCTAAATTTTTTTTTAAATAATAGACTTTGTTTTTTAGAGCAGTTTCAGGTTCAAAGAAAATTGAGATCTACTCCTTTTTAAATTGTAGATATACATAAAATTATAATTTTATCCTTGTAAAAAAACTGCCAGAATTATGAAACTCAAGTTAAGGATGAGTGTCTAAAAACATCATATAAATTTACAGGTAACAAATGATTATATTTCTAAGTTTCAACTTAGATTGCATATAAACCGACTTATGAAAACACTTCTAAGTCAACCCTATATATTTTGCATATATGGGCCATCTTAAAAGCAGCTACTTTTTTCCAGTTGAATATTAAGAAAAAGAGGTATCAGCTTTTTTGGCCTCTAATGCACAGGAGAAATATCAAATGACAGTTAAAATTTGTAAATTATTCATCAATATTTAACAATTTAATATAGGGCATGAAATCCAAGGAACTTTTTTATTATTATTAAAATGCTTCTGTGGGTATCAGGAAAATCTTTTAGCAAATGCCACTATCTACTTCAAGTGACATTTACAATCAAAATTACCTAATATTTTTCTACCTACACTATTTATTTAAAATGTTGGAAATTATAACCTTGCTATTCAGTCCCCATCTTTCTGTTTCATAAGCTTAGTAATTTCTCACACTTTAGAAAATTGGAATTTTACTTATGACATATGAAGATTGATTTCTGAAGAGCAATTATTAAAATATTTTCCAAAGACATCTTATACATAATCATTAGAATTGCTGAACTTATTTTGTAGTAACAAAGATATCATATCTATTAAAAGGAGTGAAATAATGTCATATTTATTCTGCAAAAACATTTTCTTTAATAATACGACATGGTAATGCTTATCCAAGACATTGATGGGATTTCTAGTATGGACAAGTTAGCTTTTATGATAGTTGCTGCTTCGTGAAAATACATAGTGTATTTGAATATGCAACTGTATTATATATTGTAAAAGGAAAAATATATATGAGAATGTAGCAGCATTACATTATAAACATCAGGAAATATTTTTGGAAGAAGTAGATTTAAAAATAAATAGTATTCTCACAATCTGAATTAGTAGAAAGGCCTTGTAAGACAGGACAAAATGCAACAACATGCATGTAAATGTAGAATTGTGAAAATATTTAAGAAACAAAAATATCTTACTGGCTGAAACAGTGTTAATTATTTACATTTGTTTTTCTCTGTTCTATCTGTTCTATCTTTCCCAGAGCAACTAATGTAAACACCCTGTTGTATCAATATTATTACCTGTTTTTTAATCAATTTACCCCAATTTTGGGAAAGGAGTGCTGAGAAATGAGAGTCTGGGGCGGTAAGTATGTTTATTTTTGCTGATGGGCAATACCTAATGAAATAATTCCTCAAATTGACAGGAAATTCAGAACTGATAGTTCTCAGGACCTAGTCAGCCGCCTTGTGATGTCTCCTTTGTTGCATTGATAAGGGAAATAAATGGTAAACAAGACTTACAAACTTCATGGCTTGGGGATTTTGAAGAATGACATATGAGCTGAGTCACATTATTGTATCAGCATTTGTTACCTTTCAAGGTCCAAATACTGACCAATGGCAATGATAGCTCGAGATTGCTGAAGTCTCTGAGGAAACCCAGCAAATAGAAAACTTCTTTTCCACCTGGGTTCTATACAAAGTAAGAAACAAGGGCCGGGTGTGGTGGCTCACGCCTGTAATCCCAGCAATTTGGGAGGCCGAGGCAGGTGAATCACCTGAGGTCAGGAGTTTGAGACCAGCCTGACCAAAACGGAGAAACCTTATCTCTACTAAAAATACAAAATTAGCTGGATGTGGTGGTGCATTCCTGTAATCACAGCTACTCAGGAGGCTGAGGCAGGAGACTTGTTTGAACCTGGGAGGCGGAGGTTGTGGTGAGCTGAGATTGCGCCATTGCGCTCCAGCCTGGACAACAAGAGCGAAACTTTGTCTAAAAGTAAATAAATAAATAAATAAAATAAATAAGGAAAAGTAATAAAGTAAATACAGAATAAAATACATGTATAGTTTTATTGTGGAAAAGTCTAGGTTAGAGGAGATGGAGTTTATGTTCATGTAGCAGGTTTCCTAATACTGAATCCCAGACTTATACAGAAGGGCACACATCAAGTCATGCTGGCCTGGGATAACCCTTTCTACCTGGAAGGGCTACAGCAGAGGGACAGAGGAAATCTCAACCTGCCTTTAGGTAAATGATTCCAGACAGAGAGGAGGAGGTGGACAGAGCATGCTCTATCTTTTCTTCTCAAATGTACCAGTGACTTAAGGAATGCCAAGTCCTCTGGGCAGAAAGGCCAAGAGAGTTATACAAATGGAACTCTCTTCATAGGAAATAAAATGCAAATGGGGAAAACACATTCCATCCCACAGAGGCATTAAATATTTAAGCACAATTAGTGGAGAAGGAGATTAGAGAACTTACTGATCATCTCATTTCCCAGGCTCTGTAGTGAGTGTGTTAAGTATAATTATTTAATTCCATTAAAACATACAGGGTAATTAAAAAAATGTTGTCTAATTATAGATGAAGAAGCTGAGAATAAATGAAACTAAATGAATCCTCCAAAATCACAGTGAATAAATTACCCTCCAGGTAGGATGGACAAGTTTTATATAGCATGATTCCACCAAATGAATTCATATTTTAGCCTTTCTTAAACAAATTCAAAATCTAGAAGAGGAGATCACTCTTATTGTAGGCTTTATTAGTGACATCATTTTAATATTCAGTGATAATCTATCAGTTTTAAAGCAAATTTGAACATTCAGTAATCAACATGGACAAATTCAATAAATAAGAGATAACTTTTCACATTTTCTTGAGAAATATGTGCTTGACCATTAAACAAAAGGATGATTAATGAGCAGAGTCATGTTCTAGAAAAATCTTGGTGATTTTTCATCAGAAATCAAGAAGCTATAGAGAAATTAAGGACAAAGCATATTTTATGCTAGCAATAATTGTCAAAGATAGTGATATGGCCTTCTTTTTAATGCCAAGTTTTAAGTACATGCTTTTATAAAGTCTAAAATTGCCTTATTCTAGTATTGATACAGTTCAGGGACTTATTAGCAGAATTTCAAATTTGTGGTTGTATCAGCGCCTTATTTGAAAGTTTTTTTCATCTACTCACATTCTGCTACTCTAATTACAGCTTCTATGCAGAGTATTATGCTTTCTGCCATTGTCACTTGCATTTGCCTCTAATTGTAAGTATACATTTTGAAACATATTTATATTTCTTAAAATTAGATAGTAATTATCAAATAAGGGTTCTCACTAGAGTTATTTTATAAACAATGTCTGACTTGCTATCTATGCAGTAAAATTAATATAAAAGATTTTCTTAAATTTTATTTAAATTTAACTAAATAATGGTGTTAACTGAAGTAATCATCAAATAAAAACAGATGACATATTCACTTTTATGATAAATGCATTTTGAAAATATACATTTGAGGAAGGTTGGTAAGGTGGGATGTGTGAAATGTGATTGAAAATATGCTTGTTACTAGATTATAGTATATAAAACATATGCTTCTGAAAATTTGGGCTTAATCTAACTTCAGCATAATATACAAACACATCAGTAATATTTAATAAAGAAAGTTTATTTCTAATCAATATATTTCTATAATATAATTTAAAAGGTAAAATGGAGAAGACTTCCACTTCATCAAATTGAACTGAATTCTCAGTTTTAATTTTACTGGACGTTTGAAGGTTGGATGTGGCTGATCATTTTAAAAATTATCTGGGAATGGTGGTGTACTCCTGTAGTCCCAGCCATTTGCGAGGCTGAAGCAAGGGGATCACTTGAGTCCAGGAGTTCAAGGCTGGAGTGAGCTGTGATTGTGCCACTGCACTCCAGCCTGTGTGACAGAGCCAGACCCCATCTCTAAAAAATAAAAATAAATAGTAAAATTAAATTAAAATAGTTCTGCTTTTAGCATTGTATTTGTTTGGGGGATTTTTTTGTTTTGTTTATTCACTCCTGTGTTTATTCTACATAAGACTTTATTTATAAAATTAGGTTTTCTTAATTTTAATTTTTTTCTGATTTTTGTGACTTCACTTTTTATTTTTTGTCCAATTCAGATTTATCGGTGTTATAGACTGAATGTTGTTGGCCCTTCCAAATACATAGGCTGAAGCCCTATTTCCCAATGTGATGGAATTCAGAGGTGCACTCTTGGGTTTTAGTTAGGTTTAGATGAGATCATGATGCTGGGGGCCACATGGTGGGATTAATTTTTCTGTAAGAGGATGGAAAGAGACTAGAGCGCTCGCTCTCTCTCTCTCTCTCTCTCTCTCTCTCTCCCCCCCCCCCCCCCCCCTCTCTCTCTCTCTCTTTCTGTTATGTGAGGACACAGTGAGAAGGCAGACATCAACAACCTGGGAAATGGGACCTTACCAAAGTCTGACTATACCGGCACCGTGTTTTCAGACATCCGATTTCCAACCTGTTTAAAAAAAAAAAAAAAAAAATTGTCCAGCACTTTGGGAGGCTGATGCGGGCGGATTCCCTGAACTCAGGAGTTCGCGACCAACCTGGGCAACACGGTGAAACGCCGTCTCTACTAAAACACACACAAAAAAATGTAGCCAGGCCTGGTGGCGGGCGTCTGTAGTCCCAGCTACTTGGGAGTCTGTGGCAGGAGAATCGCTTGAACCCGGGAGGTGGAGGTTGCAGCGAGCCTAGATCGCACCACTGCATTCCAGCCTGGGCGACAAAGTGAGACTACTTCTCAAAAAAAAAAAAAAAGAAATTCTATTGTTTAAGCTACCCAGTCTATGATATTTTGTTATGGCAACCCATGCTAATACAATAATGTTACTTTGTATCCTTCATTATATTTTCAATGTCTTTCAACTTACTTGAATTAGTACATTACAGTTGTAACCTGAATAATGGGAATGTCTTTCTTATATTCTTTCACCTGTGGTAAGAATATTATTATGATTCTTAAGACTGAATCTTAATACTTTTATATTGCTTTTTTATGAGATTAATCCAAAAGTCCTTAAAAGGTTTGGTTTAGATGGCTTTTCTAGCTTCACAAATATCCTCTTCTGTTGTTTTCATGTGACATCCATGGTGCTTTGTTTTCTGAGATTTTCATACCTTATTCTCCCCCCATTTTCATTTAGACCCTCTCTTTCCTTTACCTCTACTGTAACTATCTTACTTTACTGTGATTACTCCTGCAGAAGTCTCTCCTCGGTGTGAAAAACTGTCTGGAAAGATATATCTAGAAACTAAGTTTATAGGCACTTCCTTAATGCTCAGGAATTTACTGCAATAATAAGAATAATAATGATAATAAAAATAATAACTTGTACTTACCCACTAATGCAGTCTACAGAATTCCTGCCAATTTCACTCATTGCTCTTGAATTTGCTTGCCATGTTTACTAGTGCCGCTTACTTGGCTATTTTGAGATTTTCTCTCTCTCTCTCTCTCTTTTTTAATCTTAGAGTTAGATTTTATTTTGTAGATCTGGTTTCAATTTGCTTTCTTTTTATTTTTTCTCTTGACTTTTATTTTAGGTTCAGGCAGGGGGTATATTTTCAGGTTTCTTACATGGGTAAGTTGCATGTCACTGAGGATTGATGTACGAATGATCACATCACCCAGGTAGTAAGTATAGTACCCACAGCATATGTAATGTAATGATACATATATTCATGCATACATATATAAGTATATGTTACATATAATATACACTTCATTTTTACATGTAATTGTGATAGAAACCGTATACATTTGTGGAATTGAATCATTGTAACATCTAATTTTGTGAATTTGCTTTGTTTAGAAAATATCATAGAACTTAATAATAATACAAAAAAAGAAAAATCTTGTCTTCTATTGGTACAGATACCAAAATGCAGTATATATTCCTCTACAGGTTATCACAATGTCAGAGAATTAGAGATCAACAAATAATCCTCTCTATAATATTATATTTTTTGAATCCTAAAAGTGTTTAATCTTAATAAAACAGGCAGATCGAAGTGAAGGAAGAATTCAAAAACATCATATTTATCATGTTTAAAAATCATTTATATGTAACAAATTAAATATTGATGGCTAAGTCCATCTCAAAAATTGTGCTACCTACTTATATAACCTGCCTCTCTAAACTATTTTTTTAAGTAGACAAACATCAGTATTAATAAAAATAAGGATATTCCTATATTTGTAGCTTCAATATGATGAGACATCAAGTTCATTCAGAAGTAGATTAATTCATCCAAAGAGAATTAGTCATTTCCATGAATAATTTACTCAGGCTGCTTTTAAAACCATTCAGGACATAAGTTTGCCTCTCTTGTAATCTACCAAAATGAATATGTCTTAGGATTTAAAGCAAATATATCTTACTTTTATTAGTCAGAGAAGACACAAAGATATGCCATCTACTTACTTCTGTGTAGACTAATGAGTTTTATTTCTTAAATAAGTAATCAATACCACATATTAAATTCTGTTCAGCCTTTCTGATGAAAATCAAGTAGTGCTGTTCAAATTATTTGGTCCTCTTTATCTCAAAAAGTCATTTTCTATAATAGAAAAGACTTTCATGAACACATATTTCTAGTGCTGACTATGAGATTATCATCATGAATGATATGGTATAAGATTTAGATAGAGCCATAACTCAGCGATAATGTTTTTCTTCTATTTGGCAATTGATGAATTGTAGCCTGATTTTTTTAGGTTAATGGCCAATGCATTAGTACTGTAAACATTTCAATGCTATCCCCCTTCATATTTTTAATTTATGAAATTGCCTATTAATAATCATTTATATCTTTCAGCAAAGTAATCAATGTTGGTTAATGTAATGTTAAAGTTGACATTAATCACTTTTTTGGAGACAACATCTTTCTATCCCAGCTTAGAATTATAATTGTAATGTAATACTTATTTAGTCAGCATATTAATATCAGCTTCTCTATCCATGCCATATCTAATTTTACTTTTCTTCCAAATAAGCTGAGAAGGCAATGTCTATAAATCCAATGTCTAAAAGCCACATCTGTTGAAATTACAAGTTGTTAAAGAAAAGCTTGGCTGATCATGCAGATTAATCATGTATAGAGAAGGTAAAGCACACTGCATATGCACCTGCCAATAATTGCATAGCACTTGCTCATGGTCCACTTGTTATTTATGGACGTTTTCCTGTGCAATTTCAAATAACTTTCAAGCTCACACTACCTGTGTACATCAAAATTTATTGTAGGTGCAACCTTGTAGCCCATTGCAAAAGTTAGAAATAGAGAAAAAAAGAAACACTTAGAATGCCGAAGACAGGTTCTCTTTTCCTGACACTGTCAGAATAGCCTATTTTGTGATTTTCATTAACTTCCAAGAGACATTTTTCTCATGAAGTATAGAACTAATGATGCAGAGAAGCTTAAGTCTTCATTTAAAGGCCAATAGATGCAATGAATCAAGATCATTAAAATGACTGGCCTGATTTGTATAATAGAAAGTAGTACATATTCCTGACATTCAGCAGAATCATCTCAGAAAAAATCACTGAAAAATACTTGTTAAATGTAATTTAGTTAAAAAATACCCAACACATAAGAGAAAGTCAATATACATATTTTCATAAAATTATTTGATTTTAGGAAGAAAAGTTTTCAAATGTTTAAAATTGATAGAATCAAAGTTAGAATATACATTTATAGATATAGAAGGCCTAATAGGGATTAATAAAAGAACGCTGCAGACAGATAGATTTTAGCCCAGTGTGAACAAGAATTCTTTACTTCTATTGCCGTAAAACAGATTAGCTGCTGTCTTCCTTCATAAAAACAAGTTGAGAGTGGTGGCTCATGCTTGTAATCCCAGCACTTTGGGAGGCCGAGGCGAGTGGATCACAAGGTCAGGAGATCGAGACCATCCTGGCTAACACAGTGAAACCCTGTCTCTACTATAAAATAGAAAAAATTAGCCGGGCGTGGTGGTGGGAGCCTGTAATCCCAGCTACTCAGGAGGCTGAGGCAGGAGAATGGCGTGAACGCAGGAGGCAGAGCTTGCAGTGAGCCAAGATTGCACCACTGCACTCCAGCCTGGGCGACAGAGCAAGATTCTGTCTCTAAATAAATAAATGAATAAATAAATAAAATAAAGAAATGTAAAAATGTAAGTGGCAAGGTAGCCATCAATTGTAAATTATATGTACATGATTCCTGAGTTGGTGGAGGTAGATGGGATTATTGATTAGATCCAATTTGCTTTCCAGACTCTTTGAGTTTTACATTGTCCATATGGCTGAATCATTATATCCTCATCTCTAAAGTAAGGTGCCATCAAAACATTTACTATAACTAGTGTGAGGCATAGTGATGTGAAAGGTAAGAACTTAACTTCTGGGTCCTCACTCTTTGATGCCAGTGTGAGCTCTACAACTTACTAACTCTGACATTGAACAGATAATTTAATATTTCTAGGTCTCTTAATTTCCCCAATTTCCCCAACAACAAATTGGATAGGATAGGACCTACTCATTAAATTTATGAAAACCAGTGAAGTGTTATATGTAAAATATTTAGCACATTCTAAATAGAAAACGAATGTTCCTAATCATTAACATTCAATTTTGAAAAACATTAATTTGGCTCATTGCATTCCCCAAAAAAATCAGTTTTGAAGTCACAATTTTCAATTGAGTCCTGTATTAAATATTCCACTAAATTTATAATCTCTCTGTTTCTTTGTTTTTTTATTTTAATTTTAGTTTTTTTTAAGACAGAATCTCACTCTATTGCTCAGGCTGGAGTTCAGTGACGCAACCTTGGCTCAATGCAGCCTCCACCTCCCAGGTTCAAGCGATTCTCCTTCCTCAGTTTCTCAAGTAGCTGGGATCACAGGCATGCGCTATCATGCCCAGCTAATTTTTTTTGTTTGTTTGTTTGTTTTTAGTAGAGACTGGGTTTCACCAAGTTGACCAGGCTGGTCTCAAACTCCTGACCTCAGGTGATCCACCTGCCTCAACTTCCCAAAGTGCTGGGATTACCGGCGTGAGACACTGTGCCTAGTGCTCTCTGTTTCTTTAATGGAAAAACATTTTCAAAGACTTATCTGTAGTCTCTCTTTCCATTTCCTGTGTTTTTTTGCTTCTATTCCCACCACACTACTAAGGTTGCTTTTGTGAAAGTAAGAAGTCACCTCACACATTGATGAATCCAATGGCCGTGTCTTCATTCTTTTCCCACTTGATTTCACAGGAGCATTTCCCAAAGTTGAATACTCAATCTTTCATGACATATTATTTTGGGGGATTTCTATTACATCATATTCAGAAGAGTTGCTTATGGTTCTCACTTTTAAGTCTTTACTGGCTCATTCTAATCCACCCTAAATTTTGAAGTGTCTTGGGGCTGGTTCACCCTTGGACTCTAACTGTGCTTTCTATAAGGTATCTTGTGACATGGGCTTTAATATTTTCATAATGCCTAGGTCTGCATCCCTATTTTTGATTTCTCTCTGAGTTTAAAATTAACATGTGGTTTTGTCATTACGATTTGGCTACCTATAAAGGCATCCTAGACTAATGCAAACAATAAATTATTGATTTTCACCATCAAGTCAGATTCCCTACTATTCCCTATTATAAATATTCAATATCTACTCATTTTCACACCCCAAATTATTAGGTCTATAATTTCTTCTCTTTTACCAGTATCCTGTATCTAAACCATCATAAAGAATTATTAGTCTTACTATGAAATTTTAATAATGCATTAACTTTCTTAATTTTTTAGATATCTTCATGAATATAGATTATATTTTCTGAAGACAGCCACAACAATATCTGTCACCTTACATGTTCTGCTTAAAATATGACTCTGACACCTCTTCCATTGAACAGTAGTACCTACTTTTTGTATTGAAATTTTATATAATGTGATGGCTGCCTCTACCAATAGAGTGTGGCACATGTAGCCCTAAGTAATCTTCAAAACTAGTTCATAAAAATGCTATGCATTATGTTTTGTTCTTTTAAGACATTTGCTTTTGGAATCCAGTCACCATGCTCTGAGGAAGTCCAAGCATCCATACAGACAGCCAGTGTTGTTGCTTTCCAACCAAAAGTCCCAGCTAAGGTCCCAGTCAGCTGCAATCCACACGAATGCAGGAACCTTTAGATGATTCCAGTTCTCAGCCATTGAGTCATCTTGAGCCTTGGAATCATGCTTAACTGAAGTCTCACTGTGGGACAGAGAAAGACGAAGACCACTATATGTTTTGAGAATTCTTGACCCACAGAGTAAGTGAGCATATTTATAATCATTTTTGTTTTGAGCCACTGAGCTTATGGTGGATTATCACATAGTAATGGAAAACAAAACACTTAGATAAAGCGAGCTCATTTCTCACTTAAAATACTGTAATTTTTTTTTTTATCATGTCTCCCTTCCTTTATTTGACTACATACAATCTGTCCTGGATGAAACAAAGGGAGTAATTTCTTAATACCTCAACATTATATTATAACATGTCAAATACATGAAAATATGCAGAATTATAAAGTGAATAACCATATGCACATCACCTGGAGTCTATAATTTATTTATACTTGCTTTATCATTTATCTGTCCATAGATCCATCTGTCAATCCATCTTTTTGTAAAAAAGAAATGTATTTCAAAGGACATTGCATATATCAGTATTTTATTTTACAAATACTTCAGCATATCTATAATTATAGTTATATATATATACACACATATATATAAAATGTACTTATAATGAAGTTCAAGAATCTAATATATACTATGCAGTGAGACTGTATACATACATCTATGTTGCTCAAAATCCTAATAAAATACATGATTGTACTGTCAACTCTATCTTCCCTTCACAGTACAGATGCTCCTCAGCTTAAAATAAGATTACATTCTAATAAACCCATCATACGTTGAAAATATTGTCAAGTTAAAATTGTACTGAATACATTTAATACATTTAACCTGCCAAACATTACAGCTTAGCCTAGTCTACTTTAAATATGCTCAGAACACTTATATTAGCCTGCAGTTAGGTAAAATCATCCAACACAAAGCCTATTTTATAATAAAGTGTTGATTTCCTCATGTAATTTATTGAATACTGAACTGAATGCGTATCACTTTTGCACCATATTAAAGTAAAAAAACAAAAACAAAAACAAAAACAAAAAAACCGTAAATTCAACCGTCCTAAGTAGGAGACCATCTACATATGAACACATTCACTACCTCAGAGGTATCAGTATTCTAGTTCATTCCACCACAAAATTCTTTTGTCTATAATTTAAATAAAAGTCTGTAGTGTGTACACTGGAAAGTAGACATCTCTCAATGTATTATTGTTATCAATTCCTCATGTTCTTTACCTATAGATGTTTATTTTTATTGTTGAGAACATTATATTATAGAAATATAGCACAATTTGTTATTCTCCAATAGCTAGACATCCAACATTTCCCCAATAAATATATTAGTGCTCATTTTTTATACATGTCCTTTATTAGATTGAGAAGTGTTCTGCTCACTAAGCACTTTTATCCTGTGACTGAAATTTTGTCAAATGTATTTTCTGTATTTGTTGAAATTACTCTTTGTCCTGTTAAAATAACAACTTCTTTTAAGAACGTTAAATCCACCTTTTTCTACTGGGATAAACCTCACTTGGTCATGGTAAATTATCTTAGAGTATTTGGGTGGGTTTTATTTGACGATTTCTTTTTTACTGTTCATAACTTTCTGTGAGAAAATTTGTCCTATAATTTTCTTTGAGTGTGTGATCTTTCTCTCTCTCTCTCTCTCTCTCTCTCTCTCTCTCTTTATTTTTTTTTTATTTTTATTTTTATTTTTTTTTTGAGACGTAGCCTCCCTCTGTCGCCCAGGCTGGAGTGCAGCGGCGAGATATCGGCTCACTACAAGCTCCGCCTCCCGGGTTCACGCCATTCTCCTGCCTCCGCCTCCTGAGTAGCTGGGACTAAAGGCCCCCACCACCACGCCCGTCTAAGTTTTTTGTATTTTAAGTAGAGAGAGGGTTTCACCGTGTTAGCCAGGATGGTCTCCAACTCCTGACCTCGTGATCCACCTGCCTCGGCCTCCCACTCCCAAAGTGCTGGGATTACAGGCGTGAGCCACCGCGCCCGGCCTGATGTTTCTCTTTCTTGTAATGTGTTGGCATTAGAAAGAGGATGGAAATATTTTCTCTTCCATTATTTTTAAGACTTTATTTAAAATCAGATTAATTCTTCCCCAAAATATAGTAGCAAAAGCAACGGGGAATATAATTTTTTTAATAAAAGTATATTTTGCCAGGCGCGGTGGCTCAAGCCTGTAATCCCAGCACTTTGGGAGGCCAAGACGGCCGGATCACAAGGTCAGGAGATCGAGACCATCCTGGCTAACACGGTGAAACCCCGTCTCTACTAAAAAATACAAAAAACTAGCCGGGCGAGGTGGCGGGCGCCTGTAGTCCCAGCTACTCGGGAGGCTGAGGCAGGAGAATGATGTGAACCCGGTAGGCGGAGCTTGCAGTGAGCTGAGATCCCGCCACTGCACTCCAGCCTGGGCGACAGAACAAGACTCCGTCTCAAAAAAAAAAAAAAAGTATATTTTATTTCTTGAATAGATACAGTACTATAAGCACATTTGGTCTTATGTCATGTTTTATAAGCAACATCATTCAAGAAATTTCTCCATTGCATCTATAAATACAAAGTTGCTCATTTCAACATTAATATAATTTAATGTCAACATGTATAAAATCTGTAGCTATAATAATCTCAACATTTATACACTCTGAAATAATATAGTTACCATTCTTCTTTTATTCCCAATATTTGCTATTTATGTCTTATTTTCCAATCAGATAGTTAGCTCAATATTTTTAAATCTTTTCAAAACGTAGCCTAAAATATCATTTTCATGTTCTCTAAATTGTATTTATATTTTAGTATATCTTTTTCAGCCTTGTCTTTATTATTTATATCTTATTTTAATTAATTTATATTTTCTAGACTATAAAGTAGTTTATTTACTTTTTAAATTTATGTTTCCCAATATTAGAATTTAAAGCTTTAACGTTTTATTTAAACACAATTTTATCCCTAAGTTTTGACATGCTGAACTTTTATTACAATTCATTTGAATTTTTAGACAATTCAATTCAAATTATTACGATTTATTTCATCTATATTCTAATTTTGTTTCTGATTCAGCCTTTGACCTAATAACTATTTAGAAGCATGCAGTTTAATTCCCAAACATTTGGGTGGTTTCTGGGCTTCCTCATTTTATTGTCTTCCATCTTCATTGCATTGTGGTAAAAAAAATCAGTCTGTAACATTTTATACTGCATTAATTTATCAAAATTTGTTGCCCAAGCATATGATTTAAATCAGTAAAATTATCACATATTCTAAAAAATGTGTGTCTTAGAGTCAATAATAATCCTCTGTAAACCATTAATACGATTTATTCAGGGAAGTTGATAGTTGGTTCATATCTCTTAGGACCTACTAATTTTTGGATCTACTTTTCTAATCAGTTACTCTTAATGGTTTACTGTATTTTCCAATTATAAAGTTGTAGTTATTCCATGAATATTAAGCATTATACATTTGTGTATGGTATTTGTTCCTGAAGAATTATCAATTTATTATCATAAAGTTGGGTGTCCACAGCAGCACTTCATTGTGAAAGGAAAGTTGTATATATCAGGTGGGCACAAGTAGACCCTGAAGGCACAAATAAGTTGTATGAAGAAGTGGGTCAAATGCCCATGGTCCCTACTTTTGCCACACTGCCTTTTCTCTCCCAGCCTGCAACTATGACTTCATGGGGAGCTGTTCTATGATCAATACTTGATTGAGGAAAGAACACTTGGATCTGGTTTACAGGACATCAAATCCTGGCACCACCCAGAAATGGACAATTGTGGAAAGACACCCCTTTCTGGGAGAACCTTGAAGGATAATGGTGAAGGAAAATTCTCTTAGTGGGCAGAATTTTGAACGGTGCACCTGGTTGTTCATTGTGCTTTGACAGAGAAATGTTCAAATTTGCAATTATGTACTGATTCATGGGATTAAAAACAATTGTTGGATGGATAACAGGACTTGGAAGGAACACAATTGAAAAAAAAAAGATGATGAGAAAATCTGGGAAGAGGTATGTGGATAGACTTCTTTAAATGGAAAGAAAAAAATAAAGATATCTGTGTCTCATATGAATGCTCAAAAAACATGACCTCAGCAGAGTGCATTTCTAATAAAGTGGATAGACTGACTTGTTCTATGGATTCCAGTCAACCTCTTTCCAAGCCACCCTTGTCACCATCCAATGGGCTCATGAACAAAGTGGCCACAATGGTGGGGTAGAGGTTATATATGGGATCAGTAACGTGGACTTCTGCTCAACAAGACCAACCTAGCTATGATTACTGCTCAGTGGCCACTCTGCCAGCGGCAGAGAACAATGTTGAGTCCCTAATACCACACCATTCCCTGAGGTAATCAGCCAGCTACATGGTTGCAGGTTGGTTATATTGGACTCCTTTCACAATGAGAGAGGTGGTGTCTGGTACTTACCATAATAGATACTTATTCTGGATATGAATTTACCTCTCCTGCACACAATGCTTCTGCCTAAACTATAATTCACACATGCATTTATAATATGCCTATGAATGGTCATGGTATTCCACACAGCACTGCTTCTGATTAAGGAAATCGGTTTACAGCAAAAACGGTAGCAATGGGCCTAAGCTCATGAAATTCACGGTCTTACTAAGTTTCCTACCATCATGCAGCAGGTGATTTGACAGTGTGGTGGAATCGCCTTTGAAGACCCTGTTATAGTTCCAGCTACATATACCTTGTAGAGCTACAGCAAGGTTCGCTAGGGTGCTGTATTTGCTATCAATCAGTGCTCAGTATTTGGTGCTATTTCTCCCATAGCCAAGATTCACAGGACGAGGAATCAAAGCATTCAAATGGGAGCAGCAGCACTCATCATTACTCCTACTGATCCATTAGCAAAATTTTTGTTTCTGTTCCTATGATCTTATACTCTGCTGGATTGCAGATCTTAGTTCCAAAGGAAGGAATGTTTTCATCAGGAGATACAGCAATGATTTTTACTAAGTGTAAAATTATAACTGCCATTAGACCACTTTGGTCTCCCTCACCTCTGAATCAACAGGTAAAGAAGGAAGTTAATACACTGGTTGGGTGACTGATGCTGACTACCAATGGGAAATTTGGACTGCTACCCCACAGTGAAGGTGAAAAAGGCTATGTCTGGAATACAAAACGTTCTCTATGTTGCCTTTTAAGATTACTGGGCCCTGTGCTTAAACAAAAAGCAAAACCAACCAACCAAACAAACAAACAAAAAAACCCTACAACAATCTAATTCAGGCAGAATGGCTAATGGCCAAATCCTTCAGGAATCAAAGCTTGAGTCACCCCACCAGAAAAAAAAAACATTGTGAGCAGCTGAGATGCTTCCTGTAGGTGAAGGGAATGCTGAAATCGCTACTGGAAGAAAGTAGTTATGAGTACCAGCTATGAACATGTGACCAGTTACAGAAGAAAGGACTGTAATTACTTCCTTATTTCCTCCTTATTTTGTTATGAATGCTTGTGTTTAACATGTATTGTTTTCTTCTCTCTCTTCTTATTATGTAGCATAAGAGGTATTGACTTGTATCATAGTATTAACTATTGTTAATTTTCCTAGTATTTAAGTTATAGTATGACTATATATATATTCATAGTATTTAAGTTTTGGGATATCAAGGAGAAGAGTAAACATCATCCAAGAACTTCACATTCTCTGGGATTTTACATTCACTTCACATTCTCTGGGATTTTACATTTACATTCACTTCACATTCACTGCATTTTAAGTTGTACGGGAGAGTTGTATCAGGTTAGGGAGAAGTGTGACCTTTTTATTGTCTTTATTTGGAGATGATGTATGATTTAAGATGTGTATGGGTGCAAATTTAACAAGAAGTAGACTTACAATGCTCTATTTTATGTGTAACTTCCTGAGCCATAGGGTAAGCAGATATTTGGCCAAATAGTCTGGGTGTTTTTGTGAGAGATTAACATTTAAGTTATTGAAATTTGGGTAAAATAGATTGTCCTCTATTCGTGTGGGTGGGCCTCATCTAGTCAGTCGAAGGCCTGAATATACCAAAAACACTGGCCTCTTCTGAGCAAAAGAGAACTATCCAACAGGCTACCTATGGTTCTTCCTGGTTGTATAGCAAACTGCCTTTCGATTCAAAACAGAGGACTGGCGCTCCTCATTCCCCTGCTGCTGGCCTTCTGACTGCCCAGCAGTATTGGCTTTCCTGGGCTGCTGGCTGCTTGGCCTTTGGTTGGAAGGGCAGCATTGGCTCTCTTGACGCTGCTGGCCCAAAATGTAGATTTTGGACTTGCCATAACTTGAACAAACTCCCTAAATAAATGTTACACACATACACACACACACACACACATATTCACACATGCACACAAACCCTATTAGTTCTGTTTCTCTGGAAAATCCTGACAAATACAAACATATTTTCCATTGCTGATAGAAGCGTATTATATTTTCCAATTATGCATGTGAGAAGTTGTAATTGATCTATGTATTTCATGTTTGCTACATATTTTTGTTGAATTACCCATTTATTATTAATATTCCTTATTACATCTTGTAAAATTCTTTATCTACCTTATCTAACACTGATACAGGCACTGTAGTCAAATTATTTCTATCGATTATGCTTCACAACTTTTTCAACCACTATTTCAGCTTATCTGAGACTTCTTGAGCAAATAAGACTCTGTAATAGCATGTAATTGTATTTTTAATCTATTCAGACATTCACAACCCTCAAATTGGAATATTTAGTCTAATAACATTTTGTATCATTATCAATATAGTTAGATTCTGATGTAACCTTTTATTATTTAAGTTTTGGTCTCTGTTTTATTCCTGTTGCAACATTCCTGCCTTCTTTTATAATAAAACAGTTTTTGAATATAATTTAAATTAGTCCACTGACTTTTAAGATATTCCTGCTTGCATCATTTATCTTTTCCTAAATTTTTAGATAATTGACATAGGGATCACAATACACATTTTCAACTCCATGCAATTTATCAAGAGTTAATAATTTAACATTTTGCATAAAATGTACAACTATTGGATAAAACAGCTTTTTATTTACATATTATATATTTTATTTCTACATTATATATTTTATTATAATAGCTTCCATTTTTTTATGTTTTAGTTGTCATATGTATCATGCATATCTACATTATAAACCAGTTAAATAGTAAATTATATTCAAATAAATAAAGAGAAAAATTTTTTTAATATTAACTCACATATTTACTATTATTGATGCTCTTCTTTTCTTCCTATCAGAGTATCTATCTGGTGTCATTTCCCCTTAACCTGAAAAGATTTATTCTTTATGTGGTACAGTTCCAGAATGCTCTGAAAGTATATTAATTTACCTTTATTCTTGATAGAAGTTTTTATATAATGTGTGTGTGTGTGTGTGTGTGTATATATATATATATATATAATCTATTCTTTTTGTTGGTTATTGTTTCTATGTCAAATTATTGGCCCCTCAATGTAAAGTGTCATTTTTTAATGTGTGTTTCAATACTTTTCTTTTCCTTTTTCTTGTATCTTTGAATAACTGTGATGTGTTTAGATGTGATATTCTTCCTGTTTTTCATACACGGTATTCACTGAGCTTTTTAAGCTTCTAAATCTATGTCTTTCAACAAATTTGGAAAATGTTGGACCATTATTTCTTAAAACATTTTCTGTTCTAACATTTCTTAATTCTAATTAGCTAGATTCTGGAATATTCACACTTTATATGTGTTTGTGTGTACATGTATAAATATATATGTATGTATATGTGTCACAAGTCATGCTGTAGTACTTATTTTCCAACCTTTTTGTTCTTTATATTGTACTGATTAATTTCCAATGATTTATCTTCAAGTCCACTGATTATTCTTTCATCTTTCTGTTGTTAATTCCATCATTCACCATTATTTTCATTTTTCATTTACCATTATTTTTTAGTTCTAGAATTTCCCTTTTTTGGTTTCTGTGTCTCTGCTGATACTTTCAATCTTTTCATTCCTTCATAGTAGGTTTTTCTTTACATTCTTGAGCATAGTTATAATGGCTGCTTTAAAATGCTCGGCAGATAATTCTGTCATTTGGGGTTTCCTGGGGGTATGTCTCTGTTAATTTCCTCTTCGTTATAAAAATGGGTGATATTTTCTCATTTCACTATATTCTAAAAAATTATATTGCATTCTTCATCTCATAAATTACATAGATACTCTGGATTCTGTTATATAGTAATGAAGGGTATTGATTTTGTTTTTTGTACGCACTAAAGTTGGCTAAACACAAACTGCAAATTTTGACTACTGCCTGGTCATTAATATCTGAAACTTCAGTTCATATTATTAGCTTTAGCTGGACTCCTTGGAATACTCTTCATGTGCAAGCATGTTTCAGACATCAGCTATCAGCCAAAGATTTGGTCAGAGTTTTCACACTGAATTTCAAGTTCTTTATTCTTAATTCATCTTTTCCCACATACCTTCTTTTATTTTCCAGTGGCTTCAGGTACATGAACTCTGTCCTCTAGTTCAAGTCTGTAGTACTGTGAGTTCTGTACTGGTTTCTATACGACAGTGACCAATAAATGTAATATTACCAGTATCAATTATTTCTTACTGAATTAATATATTCACTTTAAACATCTTATCTTAGATGAAGATATTTTCTTCTTCCTGCAGTGAGTTGTATTTCGTAGTCAGGAAGCAAATGTAAATACCCTTGGCAACTGATTATTTATTAAGAAAATTTGCAACCCATTCTCAATAAGAAAAATAAAGGTGAAGTTAATTCTTTTGACAAATAAAATTTCACTACACTTCTTCTATATTACTCCTCTATGAACTTTACCTTTTCGTTTGCCTTTCATAAAATTCTACTGGCGTAACTCTTATTAGACACAAAACAAATACCTACCTATTAGTAAAGCTTTCCCTTTATTGTCTTTTCATGAGCACTCTTGCTAACTGCTCTTCAAAATATGTTATAGACGTAATCTTTTGAAATTTTTACAGCTAATCAGTTACATGCTAATAGTATAAGTGATAATAAAAGCTTATATTAATCTCTTCATGCAGCAAAATATATGGTTGGAAGTCAAGGCTATTTTTGGGTGGATTAATTCATTAGATAGGTCAGCTCATATGTATTAACAGTGACCTGTGAAACAGCATGGTAAGCTCTGGAATCAAATGTTTAAGTGAATTTTAAATTAATGAAAATGAATGCCAAGGAAAATGTATGTAGGATATCAACACAAATTAAACTAAAGGGAATGCATATTTCATGAGAATATACAATTATGAAATATAGAATTTTGCATTACATGGTAGGCAGCAATGACTTTGCAGATTTTTTCAAGTGTTCAGTTTCTTTCAACAGCAGTGAGGAAGACACAGAAAACCAAAAATGTTGTGTAAGCAGTACCATACAAGTTGTGCAGTCTTGACAAACTCACCTAAAATATTTGAAACTCAGTTTCTTTAGAAAATATGAAAATAAATATGCCTACCCTGCAGATTTCTCTAAGGATTAGTGTTAATTTATATGCATAGATACACCATGTCTGTGAACTTAGTCTATATTTGGCATGCATTTTCATACCATGGAGTGTAACTTTACAAAGTATCATGCCCTCAACATGTACCATGTCCTTATTAAATCTAACAAGAAACACTCAAATAAATTATATTCCTTCCATATATATCTGACCACTTTGCTTAATTAATGAGTAAAGGAATGATGGAAAATGACCAGTTCGAACTTATTTATATTTGAGTGCCTCAGCTATTAAAGGAGTCATACGTTGTATTTTTTTCTAAGTAGCATTTCTGCATGTTGAAATAGTAAGATTTAAAAGGAAGTTGCCATAAGTGACCAATTTTCTTTTGGACAGATTTAGGTGGCCAAACTTCAATAAGAAAGAATAAGGCCCACAAGCAAAGAGAAAACAAAAAGAGAGAGAGATACAGAATTCCAGTAACATCTGACAGGATGGTTCTAGTTTTCCCTGTGTCCCAGGCGCATCATTGGAATGTATTTAGTTGTTTATTTTACCCTTTTTTTCACCCCATGTGTAATAAAGAATTTTTCTCCAAACTGTGAATGTTAATAATCAGCAAAAGTAGGATAAAGAAAGAGGATGTGTGCTCAAACATAATTACTCTTCTGAATGAATCAGGAACACATGTGCGTACACACACACACACACACACACACATACGTTTATTTTCCCCCAGTGTAGGTATTCTGAAACATACTATGAATTCCTCATATGAGGGTACGCATGAGAAAAACAGATGTTAGATTCTTCCCTGCTAAGTTCAAAACATGTAAATCCCAAAGCATTAGTTATTTCTGCAGGGTTTTGTTTTAGTTTTGGTTTTGCTTCCCAATTATTTGGCATATTATACTAGTTTATTTTTTATAATTTCACATATACTGATAATGAAACCACTCAAGTTTAGGAATAATTTGTCCTCTCCATTATTTCTCTAGATCATAGAACAATGCCTGAGGAGAGTAATATTTCAACAAGTGTTACTACACACATAGTTAAATGTATCAATATATGAATAGACAGTGTTGGAGAAGTTGTAGGAGCATCTAGAACTAGATTATATGGTCTTCGGTTGTCTTTCCTATTCCCAGAGTGTTTGAACAAATGTTTCAGAATTGTCTTCCTAGAATAACCTCAAAGCTAGCAAGTTTATGGTTGTCTCAGATTCTGCCAGTAAGTGGTTCTGTAGGTGTTAGCAGTTATTCATTATCCTAAGACAAGCAATCCTCAAAGGGTGAAGCATGTTGGTAATCTCTCTTCCTTTATGGCCATGGAACCTGGTATATAACATGAAACCTCAATGATAACATTTAGAGACTCTCCCAGGAAAGCATTACTTTCCAGCTAAAAGAATTACAGGCATGTTAGTAAGCTGCAGCTTATCAATGATTGATTTTCACTGAGTGATGTTTTATAAATATTCCTTGAGCTACCTGTCATGGGTTACATATGCATGCTAACTTTATTTTCTTCTCATCTTGAGTTTTAAAACTGTACCTATATTGTTTAATTTTTATTATGTAAACACTGCATACATGTAACAAAAACATGCAAGATTCCTCAGCCTACCAACATAATTCACTAATTTGGTAAAACAGGCTACATAAGTAAAAATTAAATATGGATTTTACGTGTATGAAATTATCTTATGCCTAATACCCCCATTAAGTAGAGAATATTCAGGATTTCCGTTATATAATCCCAACTTCTATGTATTAGTGTGTCATTCACTTGATGCATTCTTCAATTCTGAACTAATTTTGAAACGTCAATCAAGTTTGTGAACTCTCTCCTGGTCATGAGGTTAAAACTGACCCACTTCTTATTGTCAGGCCCATATCTTTATTTTTTTTCTTCTTCTTAATTCCCAAATTTAAAAAATATACCTGCCTGTATGCAATATCTCCATTAATCCAATGAGGTAGATTATCATTTCTTTTATTACATACTATTAGAAATAAACAAGCTAAGAGAGTCTGCCTCTGAAATAAATATCTCAAGACTTAGACTTGTTCTTGAATATTGTGAAATATACTACATTTAGAAATTCTAATTAAATGACCTTTATTATATATTTTAAAATCATCTATCCTAAGGTAATGTGCAAGATTTTGGGCCTTCTTTCCTCCAAGGCCTCATGTCAAATTTACTTTAGTAGAGGAAGATATGTTAATCACAAATAATGATTTGGGGGCTTCCCAATGCATATAGAATTTTTTTTTCCTGTAAAATGCTATTCAGCGTCCAAAAATATACACATAATAAGCCTTAATACTTATATTTATCCTGCCAGAATACCTGAGAATTCTTTGGATGGCTGGTCGCATTATGATAGTTCTTAGAAATTTCTCTTTTATGCACCCATTGGCCAGCATCAAAATTTCATGAAATCTGAATGTCCGAGTTGGCTGTAGATTTCTCTGGAGTAAGAATAAAGCAAAAGTGACGTGGAGCTGAAAAAATGTATGAGTATGTGCTGTGTCTCAAGGAAAAGTTACAAATTAAAACAAATTCACTGAGCCAAATATATCTCTGAGCTCAGTTTACACTTGTTAAAAGGCAGTATTGCAATGTTCAGGGTATTTTGTTTTACATTGTAGTGTTTGCTGCACTAAGATAGAGGTAGTATCCTTATCCTGTTATTTAGGGTGCTTATTCTGTTTGACACTTCATTTTCTGCCAGAATATCTGAATATTCTATAGTGAAGCATTAGCACTAAGTAGACTTTCTTCTAGAAACAACAATTACAGGCATTACTTTTTACTCTCTTTTTACATTCAACTCCCAGCTGATGTCAGTGACTTTAGACCTCCTGTCCAGAAAAATAAATTCTAAATAAAGAGTAGCAATGGACTGGGCAATTTTTCCTAATGAATAAATGGATTATAATAGTTACATTAAAAGCCCACTGACATACTTCCTGAAATAAGCACCATGTTCTTTGTGGATTATATGCTATCCTCAGCACTCTATTATTAACCCTCTCTAAGAAACCCACCAAATATTGTTGGAATATGGCTGACAGGAAAATTCGCTTATGTAAAAAGGGAAGAGATATTTAAAGAGGCTAAGTCAAGGAAGTCTCTGAGCTTCACTTGTGTTTGTAAAATAACCTTTGTTTGGAATTAAATTAATTAAATAAATAAAAGATTTGTTTTCAAAGTCCCAGGCATGTTGCCTGCAATTAAATATAAATCTCAAACAATTTACATAAATTCAGTTATTTGCATATTACTATTAATAATTTTAGTGATATCTGAGTATTCTTTATATTATTACAATCTTTATATTTTAAATCAGCTTACCTTTTTTCTCATGTAAACTATTTTCAGAAGGAAATTTCTATCATTACTGTAAAGTTAAATGCAAAGCCACTCACCCTTAATGAAAGATGTGTGTTTAAGTCAAGGCTCTTTTAACAATTCATGCCCTTAAAATTTAGTTGATTGGTGTATGAGTCAGCCACTCAGTTCCATGAGCCCGTAATTACGGGTGGAATTTTACACACATCAATATTTTCTTTTTGGGACGCAACTCTTGGCTTGACACGGGGAGATGATGGAAACTAAATCACTACCCATGGAAGGCTACGTGATCATGAGACTTGAAATGAGTACTATCTATTTCATAACACAGAAAATTAGAGGTGCTAAGTAATTATTCATTGTTAAGGGGAAGTGGTATATATGATGTCAGGCTTGCTCAGGTTGGGAAAATGCAAGTGTTTTCATGAGAAGTTGGCTTTCATTCAGGTCATACTGTTTTTATATTGTTGCTTCTCTGTTAATTCCTGACTCCACAAATAATCTCTTCTCTAGCTACCGTGCAACAAAATGTACTGCTTTGCAGATGTTCTGCGTGATATGCTGCTGCAGGCTAGAAATGTGTTGCTTCTGCATCGTTGCCCCTAACAAAACTTGCTTAGAAAGACAGGGAATTCTCCCTGCAGGTAAAACTTTGTGGAGTACACCTCAGGCTTCACTTTGAAAGGATGGAGGAGTGAATCGAGGTAAAAATTGAAGTATCTACTGTCTAATCGTTTATTGAATGGTTTATCACAATCACCAGTAACTTTGACAAAACCTAAGATTGGAAGACTGCAAAGTACAGGTTCTCAGGTTCCTCCTCCAGCAGTTGGAGTCCCACAGCAGACACCTTTTCCAGGTCAGAGCACACTGGTAGCTGAGTAATGTTTCTGGGTCTCCAATTTAATTGTTGTATTATTTATTTTGCTTAACCGACTTAGTTTTCTGTGTTTCTGGATAAATTGTGACTGACGTATGTACAAAACTAGGAAATGCCCATCACAGAATTGTATTACTACCTCCCTTCACAGTTCTTGAAGATGAGGAATGCTCCCTTACACAGATTCTCAGAATTGGTGGTGCTTGCTGTTTGGGTCTCCTGGTTCTGCTATCCCATGACTTCATCCAACCTGGGAGCATGGAGAAAGCTCACCAGATGTTTGCTCTATTAAGCCCAGATGCAGCAGTATCTTCACATTCTAATAAAATTGACATGGGGAGTACAGAGTTGTGCATAGGTATATAATTTATTTTCAAACTTTGTTATAAGTATGCAAAGTTCAGGTGGTACACAATCCATAGTCTATCTGTTTATACATAATAAACACAGAAAAAAAAAACATATATACCTCATGGTCTTGAAACATACCATGGATTATAATATTAAAATAATAAATGTAGTAAAAAATCAGGAATTCGTATGAACTTTATTTTCTTTAAAGCCTCAGAAAGCAGAATTCTTATTTAAATAAGGGAAAATGACAGAGACATTATCATGCATTAATCCTATCCTCAGAAACAATCAGGAAAATTCATTGGTAAGAAAGCAGGGGCCAGGAGCAGTGGCTCACACTTGTAATCCCAGCACTTTGGGATGCCAGGGCAAGCAGATCACTTGAGGTCAGGAGTTCAAGTCCAGCCTGGCAAACATGGTGAAAGATGTACCTATGGAAAATACAAAAATTAGCCAGGCATGGTGGTGCACACCTGTAATCCCAGCTATTTGGGAGGCTGAGGCAGGAGAATCACTAGAAACTGAGAGATGGAGGGTGTAGTGAGCCAAGATCATGCCACTGCACTCTGTCTGAATGAAACTGAAGTACATCAACTTCAGTTTGCAAATAAATGAATAAAATAAAGCAGAGCTCCCTTTGATGGACTTTTAGCTGAGACATTTAAACTATATGTCCCATAGATTGTATATGGTTTATCTATCCAACAAGGTTCCTATAACAATAATATAAAATAATGTGTTTCAAAAGGATTGTATATTTTACTTTAAGAATATTAATTAAAAAGTATCAATTAATATTTCTGGATCGGACATAGAGTCCAGAACCATAGTACCTTTAAAATACTAAGATTACTACTGGATTTTGTGTACACGGCCCTTCACTATCTCTCCCATGTGTCCCACCTCTCCTCCCTGCCCTCCACCCCTAAACACATACTGACTTCACTGTCTTAGCATCTCTTAGGTGAACCTTATGGTTTAGGCTCTGATACTAACGTTTTGTTTATTTATTTAGGAATTTTACAAGAATAGTTGATACCAAAGCTCTGAGTTGATAAAGAAGTGTGTGTTTTACAGACCATGCTTAATACATACATGCTTGGCTTTTTTGGATGTTAGGGTCCCCCATACCACTCCTAGACTCCACTGCAAACCCATTCCCAGTCTCCCTCCGTCATCACCTACGTGACTTCAAAGATGAATTTAAAAGAAAAGTGCCATCCACATTCGACCCCACTGTTAATCAAGAATAACTATTATTCACAGTTATTGGATAAAATGGAGATAAACCTGTGTAACAGGTTCGTATTATGACTGGGTCAGTTGTAAAGCTCCCTTTGTAAGCTGAAAAGTGGTCGTGTTTTGAGACAAATGCAAAATATTGCTTTTACCTCATTTTAACCAGGGAAGAAAAGTAATTTATTTCACAAGATAACTAATTGTCTTTACACTCATACTGCTACCTCCAATGACAGCAGAAAGTTCAAATTCATTGTTCATAGATGAAAGAAAAACTTGATGACTACAGAAAAATAAGGCAAAATTGAAAATCTATTCAACTAATGAATTCAAGCAGCTAAAATTGGTAATCATAGTTATTGACAAAACCTCATTTTAATAAACATCAAAGTCTTGGCTACTTCCTTTTGTTGTACTGGATATTATGCTGTGTATTTAACATTCTTGAAATTAGGAGTACATCAACTTCAGTTTGCAAATTATTTTGTTGTATAGCAAATTGTATGGTAATAGAATGAAATTATGGCCTATACTATAGATTGAACTATGTCCTTGTCCATAAATTCAGTGTAATTTAGAATTCCATTACATCTACATATTTCTGTGTGCCAAATCAGACTGCAAATTAGAAGATAATTATTTTAAAAATAGTTCATTAAATAATATTCTAAAATTTGTTGAATTCTGGTAAGATGATTATTGTGTAATTAGGTTAAATTTTTGACTTATTTTGAAAATGCATTTCAGTAATTCTGAATAATTTAACCTCTAAGAGTCTAATAGAGGTCAATGACACTTTGAAGAAAAAATAATGATGCCAGTTAGCAGAGTCTAGCTTTTCAGTATAGGCAAGCCATTCATCAGCAAACAGAAAGGGCAATGGTTAATTAAACCTTTAGCTTAGAAGATAGAAAACAAAAATTATTCACAATATTAATTTAGTCACCCAGGTAATCTCTTCTGGGTTGGTAGTAAATTCTCAGTCAGTTACTCAAACAATGGGAACACCATTTTTTCAATGATTAAAATATAGATTAAATAAAACAACTTCCTGCTGTAGGATTCTAATTGGTAGCTTAGAATCAAAGAATTTTATGAAGAATAAAATGACTTGTCTATATTCAACTATTTTCTATCAGAAAGGCAAAAGTTGATGATGAAGGAAAAATAGAATAAGAAACTGCTGACTGCTGTCCACATTTACTCAAATGTAAAGAAGTAGGAGCTAGAAATGCAGGTATTCCCTTAAAAAATGAATTGAGGTTAATTATGTTTCTTTATAGGTTGAAATGAGTAGATTGGAGCAGGACCCATAAATTAATTAAAAGCTCCGATTTTAGGCTCTTCCTCATTGTCGTATGAAAGCCATTGAGAAATCATGGGATTATAGAATTAGGATGATGTAACCTAGTGAGCAACCTTGTTCAAGCTTGTGATACTTTGAAGTTTCCCAAGTCCCTTACGATAGCATCCATCACTGTTCTTTTGTTGGATTCAACATCTACACTGAAGAACACAGTATATCTATAGTACTTATGCTTAGCAATTTCTACCTACAGGTGGTTTTGAAAAATTATTTGTCTAATTATACTTACCAATTTTTAGTTCCAGTTCTTCCACTGGAAAAAAAATAGACTATTTTATAACTTGACAACAACAAGTTATAACATGAAATGGAAATTGTTGATTTCAGAAACAAATCAAATATCAAATAAAGTATTAGTAAAAAATATTTTTCCAATTACATATACTCTGTAGATATGAGAATGCATAGGTTACAGTCTTTCTGGGCTAACATAGCTGATTTGGGGATGATGGAAACATTCTGTAATCTAATGCAAATACAGAGCAATGATTCTGCAATAGAAAAGCAAAATATTTTATAAAATATACAAGTTTTTATTAAATTAATACAAACAATTCTGGATAACTGAAAAGCCATCCACAATGAAGTGATGACATTTACAAGCATAGTGATGTGATGGAGATTTCAAACAAAAATGATTTGAATATAAACAGTGAATGAAGCCACTGAGAAAATGAGTAAAGATTTTAAAAATTTGGCAAAAATAAAAAAGATATAATTATACTGTAAAAATTGGTAGAATAAGTTGTTTAAATATTCCGCATGATTTATTCTGTATTATTTTTAAGATTCTACTTTATAGGGCGCGGTGGCTCACGTCTGTAATCTCAGCACTTTGGGAGGCCACCATGGGCGGATCATGAGGTCAGGAGTTCGAGACCAGCCTGGTCATTGTGGTGAAACCCTGTCTCCACTAAAAATATAAAAATTGGCTGGATGTGGTGGTGGGCACCAGTAATCCCAGCTACTTGGGAAGCTGGGGCAGGAGAATCATTTGAACCCAGGAGGCAAAAGTTGCAGTGAGCCAAGATCGTGCCACTGCACTCCTGCCTGGGTGACAGAGTGAGACTCCATCTCACAACAACAACAAAAACAACAACAACAACAACAACAACAAAGATTCTATTTTATAATTCAAAATATAGTTAGTATTTTGCTAATTTTTAAAGTTTCAGTTTGTTTCTAGATAAATTCTGAACTATTTTGTAAATCAAGCATTTTGAGATCACTCAGAAATAGTGATTTTTTTGTATAGACAGTATATACATTTTGTTAAATTAATTTTATACAGATATGTATGCATAAAATATTTTTTAATTTTTTGTAACTGAATCTCATTTTTCAGATTGTATTAGTGCTGCTATAAAGAACTTCCTGAGACATAACGAAAAGAGTTTTAAATTGACTCACATTTTCTCATGGTTGGAGAACCCTCAGAAAACTTACAATCATGGCAGAAGGAGAAGCAAGCACGTCTTTCTTCACAGGGCAAGAGGAAGAGAAGTGCTAAGTAAAGTGGGAAAAGCCCCTTTTAAAACCATTAGATCTCATGAGAACTCAGTTACTATCATGAGAACAGCATAGGGGAACGACCCCCATGAGCTAATCACCTCCTACAAGGTTTCTCCCCCAACACGTGGCGATTACAGTTTGAATTACAATTCAAGATGAGATTTGAGTGACGACACAGAGCCAGACCACATCACAGAGAAATTTTATATTAAGTTCTAACATAATATTTAAAAGAAACTCGTTTCAAACCATGTAAAGCAATCTAAGTCTCATAATCTTAAGCACTGGGAGTTCATGAAGTAGAGTTTGAAAATGAATTAACAATATTTAATAATATATATCTGGCATAGTGTATTTAACACAACTTTTAGAGTAGTATATTTTTAAAGTATGTGTACCATTTACAAGGATGCAACACACATTTTACTCGTGAAATAATTACACATTTTTCTCATTGGTCTATACGTAAATTCTGAAAACAGAAAATGAATCTTATAGTATTATTTTTTAGGACATTTGATATATATTACCAAATCACTTTCTAGTATAATTGCAAGTAAATACACAACAAATTGTGTTTTGTTGAGGTGTTGCACTGTCTATATTGTATAAGGATGTCTATTATTTTCACTCTTACATAAATTCTTTTAATCGCCACATTTCTTTTTGATGGGGAGGAGTAGGAAGACATTATCCTTTTTAAAACTGGTTTCGCTTTTATTTTTATTAAAGTTGTTTCTTACACGATTTATGGAAAATATATATTTATAAATATATCATATATATTTATATTAATGCATACATATATGGATATATGCATGTCCATATATCATATGCAATATATATGAGATGGGTGTGTGTGTGTGTGCGCGCGCCTGTGTGTGTGCGTGTGTGTGTGTATGTAAAACTATAATACTGCACCTACATTAGAATGTAAGCTTCATAACAACAAGGAATTACCTCCTCATTGCTAAAATATAACTTCTTCCACATAGTTGGTGATTAAGAAATGCTTATTTAAATAATACGAAAGAAAAAGTAAGTTTGAGTAAGTCAGGAAGCTATTTTTTAAAAAATATAAATAAATAAAAGTCAACATGCTTATTAAGGATTCACACTAATAATACCAAAATAGACTTGGTGTGATTAGCAATATCCCTGTGATTAGCAATGTTCCTTAATCAAATGAGCTGATTGTCTATATATGTGATTTGTTAAATCACTGCCATCAAAAATCTTGAAAACACTGTGTACACCAAAGGCAGAAATCACAGTACAAACACTGCTACTTCAAATAGCATTTGAAGTTAGCACCACAGAATAAAATAGAGGCAGAATTGCCACTTAGACTCACCAAGGTCTCTCGTATGCTTAACAAGGAGGATTAACTTATTTATAAGTACTATTGAATAATATAACTATATTGCCACCTGAATAAAAGTTATTTGGCAAAAAATACAAAATGCATATTGCAGACCACACAACATAATCTGCAAGATAATATTCTGGATTATGGTGTCTAGAACAATACCCCCCATCTATGTGACTTACCCCAAATAGAGTTTTATAACCACTAACAAAACTCTATAATTGTTCATGGAAAATATGCATGAAAATTTCATTGATCAATAACCAAAATGAAATGCTTTAGGTACAATGCAATGTTGCATGCATTACTCTATTTGTGTAAGTGTATTTTAAAACAAGCCAATTGATTTTTGATATTATTGAAACTCCCTACATGAATTTATTCGATTATTATTATCTAGGTTTTTGAGCACACTAATTTTTAGATATAAATATACAGGAATAGTTCTTGAATTATTTTTTTCAACTCCAAGTTGTAAGCCCTGCGCTACACTACTAAGTAACAAGAAACAGTATTACTAAAGATGTATGTGTTAGTCCACTCTCACACTGCTCTAAAGAACTTCCCTGAAACCAGGTAATTTATAAAGGAAGTAGGTTTAATTGACTCACAGGTCTGCATGGCTGGGGTGGCTTCAGGAAACTTACAATCATGGTGGAAGGGAAAGCAGACATCAAGGCAGCAGGACAGAAAGAAGTGCAACCAAGAGAAATGCCAGATGCTGATAAACATCAGATCTTGTAGGAACTCACTCACTACCACGAGAATAGCATGGAAACACCACATGATTCAATCATCTCCCAGGAGGTCCTTCCCTTGACACGTGGAGATTATGGGGATTACATTTTGGGATTCTATTTTGGTGGAGACACAGAGCCAAACCATATCCTTCCCCCCGTGAACCATTCCAAATCTAATGTCTTTTCACATTTCAAAACCAATCATGCCTGCCCAACAGTCCTCCAAAATTTTAAATCATTTTAACATTAACACAAAAGTCTTCTCTCCAAAGTATCTTCTGAAAGAAGGCAAATCCCTTCTGCCTAGGAGCCTGTAAAATCAAAAGCAAGTTAGTTCCTTCCAAGATACAACGTGAGTATAGGCATTAAATAAATGTTCCCATTTCAAATGGGAAAAATTGACCCACATCAAGGGCTACAAGCCCCATGCAAGTCCGAAATCCAGTGGGGCAGTCATTAAATCTTAAAGCTCTAAAATGATCTCCTTGGATTCCATGCCTCACATCCAGGGAACACATGCAAGAGGCTGGTTCTCACAGCCTTGGGCAGCTCCCTCCCGGGCTGGTGATAAGTGTCTGTGGCTTTTCCAGGCACATGGTGCAAGCTGTCAATGGACCTAACATTCTGTGGTGTGGAGGACGCTGGTCCTCTTCTGACAGGTCCATTAGGAAATATCCCAGTGGAGACTCTCTGTGAGGGCTCCAACCCCACATTTCCCTTCTGCACTGTCCTAGTTCTGCCTGCCTTGTGTCCATACATCCTCTGAAATCTAGGTGGAGGTTCCTGAACCTCAATTCTTGACTTCTGTGCATCCACAGACCCAACACCATGTGGAAGCTGCCAAGGCTTGGGGCTTGCACCCTCTGAATTCATAGTCTGAGCTGTGCTTGACCCCTTTTTGCCATGACTGGAGCTGAAGCAGCTGGGACAGAAGCCCCCATGTCCTGAGGCTCCACAGAGCATCAGGACCCTAGGTCCAGCCCACAAAACCAGTTATCCTACTAGGCTTCCAGGCCTGATGAGAGAGGGCACTACCAAGAGCTCTGAAATTCTCTGGAGACATTTTCCTCATTGTCTTGGTAATAAACACGCAGCTCCTTGTTATTTATGCAAATTTCTGCAACTGGTTTGAATATCTCAACAGAAAATAGTTTTTCTTTTCTACCACATGATAGGGCTGCAAATTTTCCAAACTTCTATGCTCTGCTTCTCTTGTAAACATAAGTTCCAATTTCAAACCATCTCTTTGTGAATGCATAAAACTGAATGCTTTCAGAATAATTGAGGTCACATCTTGAATGCTTTGCTGCTTAGAAATGTCTTCCACCAGATACCCTAAATCATCTCTCTCCAACTCAAGGTTCCACAGAGCTCTAGAGGAGGGGAAAAATGCCACCAGGTTCTTTGCTAAAGCATGGTATGAGTGACCTTTACTCCAGTTCCCAATAAATTCCTCATCTCCTCTTGAGACCTCCTCAGTCTGAACATCATTGTTCGAATCACTATCAGCATTTCGGTCAAAATCACTCAACAAGTCTCTAGAAAGTTCCAAACTTTTCCACATTTTTCTGTCTTCTTCTGAACCCTCCAAACTGTTCCTACCTTTGCCTGTTACCAGTTTCAAAGTTGTTTCCACATTTTAGGGTATCTTTATAGCAGTACCCCAATATCTGCAGTACCAACTTACTGTATTAGTCTGTTCTCACCCTGCTATAAAGAACTTTCCTGAGACTTGGTAATTTATATATATATATATATATTAAAAAAAGGTTTTTTGTTTGTTTGTTTGTTTTTTATTGAGTCTCACTGTCTCCCAGGCTGGAGTGCAGTGGCGTGATCTCGGCTCACTGCAAGCTCCATCTCCCAGGTTCACGCCATTCTCCTGCCTCAGGCTCCCTAGTAGCTGGGACTACAGGCACCTGCCACCATGCCCGGCTTATTTTTCACATTTTTAGTAGAAACGGGGTTTCACAGTGTTAGCCAGGATGGTCTCAATTTCCTGACCTCACGGTCCGCCAGTGGCGGCCTCCCAAAGTGCTGGGATTATAGGTGTGAGCCACCAAGCCCAGCCAGGAAAGAAGTTTAATGGACTCACACTTCTACATGGGGAGAGGCCTCAGGAAACTTACAATCATGGCAGAAGAGGAAACGGGCACCTTATTCACAAGGAGGCAGGAGAGAAAGAAGTGCAAGCAGAGGAAATGCCAGACACTTATAAAACCATTAGATCCCATGAGAACTTACTCACTATCAGGAGAACTGCATGCGGGAACCACCCCCATGATCCAATCATTTCTCAGGAGATTTCTTCTTGACAGGTGGGAATTATGGGGATTACAATTCAAGATGAGATTTGGGTGGGGACACAGAGCCAAACCATATCAATATAATTACACTGCTGTAATTATTGTACTTAACTTTGGAAGATAAAAGTTTATAAGAATTTTCTATACCTTTGTGAAAATCTGTTACAATAATTCAAATCCATGGTTCAAAGTTTCTCTGAGGAATTGCTCTAAAATAGGTATCAGTTTTAAATATTTTATACATTGTTAACCATAGACATATATTGTTATATTTTCATATTTATATTAAGGAATCAATAAGTATTTATATAATTATTTCCTGTGATTTAATATAATTTCTCAAACAATCTAGGTTTGAACTATAAAAACAAAATAATAAAAAATTCAGAAGGAAATGATAGTTTGTTTTATGTAGTAAAGACATTGACTTAGGAGTCTTGGTGTTTCCAGCTCTGGCACTAGATAGCATCATGTGTTTGATCATTTTACTTATTTCACTTACACTCCCTGACCTAAGTATTCTCTCCTCGCTGAATCTGTGTCAGATGAATCGACTCAGAATTGATGGCTCCTTCTTTTGTAACACCCCTCAAAAGTTTATATGCTTTTTCTTGTACTTATCACATTGCCGTGAATATATTTGCTTGTGTGTGTTTCCTATATTAGATTTATACTTGAAGTTTCATTTATTATAGCTTTCACGGTATGCAGCACATTATCTAGCTCACAATAGGTCTGTTAGTAATACTTATTTGAATTAAATTTTACTGATAAAATGAATACTGAAGCTTTTTATGTATAAGCTTATAAGATTTCTATAACTGTGTAATTAAATCAAAATATCCAAAACATTGTGAAACATGATAGTCACCAATATACCTGTCCATCTTTCACTTTTTAAAATTCTGTTCATAACAATAAATGTTTCCAGAATATTAGCAACTTTACATGGGATTTGGGACATTGTTTTTTATAGTGCTCTATCTCATCAAGCTCAATTTAAGTATCCCTTTTTAACAATAGTGGTATCAAATATTGATCCCAAAGTATTTTGAAATATCGTATACTTCAATTCTTTATGAGATATCAAGACAGGTCCAGTATATATTAAAAAAAAAGTCTGGTTTCACATGGCATCTGACAGCCGTATCTACTAATTACTTTCCCAACTACTTATTAAAATTTCAAAGTCAAAAAACTCAAAAAAGAAAACTGAACGTTTTAACATGTAAAGCCAAACTATACATACAATTATTGGAAAATCTCATTAAGATGATGAACAAAGCCAATCAGAAAAAAGAAAAAAAATGTATACCACCTATAATTTCCCTCTCGGAGGAAGGAGTACAGTTTACCTATAGGTAGGTAGGTAAAAAGATATTTAGTCCCACCAGTCAGCACTACAAAATTTTCTTTGATAGAATACCATAGATAACAGTAGTCTAGAGAGTCCAATTAATAACAGAACACGAAAGCTGGCGGTGTTTCTTTGTTGATGGATGACCTGTTATTAATAGACCAAGATAAGTGATCTAGGAAAAGGCAGAGGTGGAAATAACCCTATTATCCTAGAATGCTGTTTCACCAGAAAGCACTATAGTTCAAATGCCAGAAAACAAGCATGACCTTGTGAGTAGACTTTTATCTTGGTTCAAAACAAGTGCACTATTGAAAATCTACCAGTCTGATGGGGGAAAGAAGATAGAATGTACAAAATCATGAAGGTGACTTTTCAAAATGTACATACTTGCTCTCCACCCATTTATCTCATTTTAAGATACAACAATTCCCAACTTTTACTGTGCATAATAATCAATGAGGAGAATGTACGTAAAATTCAGATTTCCCTAATCCATATGCAGAATTTTATTTTCAGTCTGTGGTAGATTTCAGAATTATATTTATTTTAATTAAAATATTTATTGAGTACATACTTTGTCACAGAAACAAATCTGATCATTTCTTACCCTCAAGGAGCCTACATTCTAGTGGGAGGTAAGGCAGAAACTATAAGAAACAAAGAAAACAAATTATAAATTTATAAAAGGTAATAATGGTCATGAAATAAAAACAAAGACAGGATAACAGGGTAACATGGACCTGGGAAAGTCAGAGAGGCAAATGTTGCAATAAAAAACTTGATGTATAGGGTCAATCTCATTGGAAAGTATGGCATTTGAGCAATTTGAATACCCTCAAGTTATACAAATATAAGTAATCATAGAATACACTCTGAGGGCATTTTATTTTAACCAGGAAATTCTCAAAGACTCCCTTCGCTTCTTTCTTCCAACTTTTACCTATCTACCCCAGAACTCTGGGCATGTGATAATTACAAGATAAAGTCGACCATGAATATGAACTACAAAGGATAGATTAAAAGCTTATAATAAAACTGTTTATGTAGAGTTGAGAAGTTTTCAGAAAAAATTTCAAATCTGCAGTAAAAGATAATGTATAAAAATGAAACATGAATGAAAATGGACATACAAATATAAATAAGTAGAGTTTAACTGAAGTAAAATAATTAGATGAAAGGTAACTCAACAATATAAATAAGCACTAGGAAGAATGTAAAATATTATTGACAAAATTAAAATAAGTGTACAGAAGAATTGAAGATTAATGTAGAAAGCAATGTTGAGACACATTCATAAACAACTGAAGAAAGAAAAAATGAAATGAATGTATGAAAAACATATATTGTATATATGATATATATGGCATTATATAACAGAGTTTTTAAAATCTATTATAATAGAGTTTTTAAAATCAAGACATTCTATGATCTTTTATTACATTTTTAAAAGTGTAATAATGATATGTTTTTTAAAAAGCATGTATAATCTGGAAAATAATGAACATAAGTAAGGTGATAAATTTTCAAAAGAATTACCTCAAACTTATTTTTATTGATTGGTTAAAATAAATGAATTAGCTAAAGCAACTAGAAGAAAATACTAACAAAGCAAACATAAGAAAGAATAAGAGACTTTGAAAATCAAGTGAAAAACACTACAGCTAATATAAACTATATACACAGTGTTTGTTAAGTAAATAAACATAGAATATTATTAATTTCTACTAATAAGTAGAAAACTTCATGTGATGGTTAATACTGAGTGTCAACTTGAATGAACTGAAGGATGCAGAGTATTGATCCTGGGTATGTCTGTGAGCGTGTTGCCAAAGGATATTATCGTTTGAGTCAGTAGGCTGGGGAAGGCAGACTCACCCTTGATCTGGGTGGACACCATCTAATCAGCTCACAGTGAATATAAAACAGGCAGAAAATTGTGAAAAGACTAGACTGGCCTAGCTCAGGTCTAACTTACAATGGGTCCAGTGGATCGTCAGACTCATCCTGTGATCATTTCCCCAGTACCAGAATGCACAATTGGCATAGAAATACTTAGCAACTGGCAGAACCCCCACATTGACTCCCTGAGTCGTAGAGTGAGAGCTATTATGGTGGAAAAGGCCAAATGGAAACCATTAGAGCTGCCTGCACCTAGAAAAACTGTAAATCAAAAACAATATTTCATCCCAGGAGGAATTTCAGAGATTAGTACCACCATCAAAGATGCACAGGTCATGATTTCTACCATATCCATGTTTAACTCTCCCATTTGGGCTATGCGGGAGACAGATGGATCTTCAAGAGTTACAGTGGATTACTGTAAGATTAACCAAGTGGTGACTCCAATTGAACCTGGTCTATCAGATATGGTTTTATTGCTTGAGCAAATGAACATATCTGCTGGTACCTGGTATGCAGTCATTGACTGGGCAAATGCCTTTTTCTCCATTTCTGCCCATAAGACCCACCAGAAGTAATTTGCCTTCAGCTGGAAAGATCAGCAATATATCTTTGCTCTCCTATGTCAGGAGTAGATCAACTCTCCAGCTTTGTGTCATAATCTTATTCAGAGAGACCTTGGTTGCTTTTTGCTTCTGCGAGATATCCCACTGGTCTATAACATTGATGACATTATGCTGATTGGATCCAGTGAGCAAGGAGTGGCAAACACACTGGATTTATTAATGAGACATTTGTTGACCAGAGGATGCAAAATAAATCTGACTAAAATTCAGGGACTTTCTACCTCAGTAAAACTTCTAAGATTCCAGTGGTGTGGGGTCTGTCAAAGTATTCTTCCTAAGGTGAATAAGTTACTATATATGGCCCCTCTTACAGCCAAAAAAAGGAACAACACCTAGTGGGCCTATTTGGATTTTGGAGGCAGTACATTCTTCATTTGGGTGTGTTACTCTGGCACATTTATCAAGTGACCCAAAAGGCTATCAGTTTTGAGTGGGTTCAGAGCGGGAGAAGGCTCTTTAACAGTTCCAGGCTACTGTGAAAGCTGCTCTACCACTTGGGCCATAAGACCCAGCACACTCAATGGTGCTTTATGTGTCAGTGCAGACAGAAATGCTGTTTGAAGCCTCTGTCAGGCCTCCATAGGTTAATTACACTGGAGGTCTCTAGGATTTTTGAGTAAAGCCCTGCCATCTTCTGCAAGTAACAACTCGTCCTTTTGAGAGAGAGCACTTGGTCCATTACTGGGCTTTGGTATAAACTGAACGTTTGACTATGGGTCATCAAGTCACCAGGCAACCAGAAGGGCCTATCATTAACTGGGTGCTTTCTGACGCATCTAACCATAAAGTAGGTCATGCACAGCAACATTCTGTTATGAAATGGAAGTGGTATATACGTGACCGGGCTTGAGCAGGTCCTAAAGGCAAAAGTAAGTTACACTAGGAAGTGTTTCAAATGCCCATGGTCTCCACTCCTGTAACCCTGCCTTTTCTTCCCTAGCCTGTACCGACGGCATCATGGGGAGTTTTCTGTGATCAGTTGACAGAGGAAGAGAAGAGTAGGGCCTAGTTCACAGACGGTTCTGCACAATAAGCAGGCACCACCTGAAAGTGGACAGCTGCACCATTACAGCCCCTTCCTAGGACATCCATGAAGGACAGCAGTGAAGAAATCTTTCAAGTTGGCAGAACTTTGAGCAGTGCACCTGGTTGTGCACTTTGCATGGAAAGAGAAATGGCCAGATAGGTGGCTATATACTGATTCATGGGATGCAGCCAATGGTTTGTCTAGATGGTCAGGGATTTGGAAGAAGCATGATTGAAAAATTGATGACAAAGATACTTAGGGACGAAATATGTGGATGGATCTTTCTGAGTGGTAAAAAAAACTGTGAGGATATTAGTATCCCATGTGAGTGCTCACCAATGGGTGACCCCAGCAGAGGAGGATTTTAATAATCTAGTGGATAGGATGACCTACACTCTGTGGACACCACTTAGCCTCTTTCTCCAGCCACCCTTGTCACTGCCCAGTGGTCTCATGAACAAAGTGGCTATGGTGACAGGGATGGAGGTTACACGTGCTCTCAGTCACATGAACTTCCATTCACCATGGCTAACCTGACTATGGTCACTGCTGAGTGTCCAATTTGCCAGCAGCAGAGACAAACACTGAGTTCTCACTATGGCACCATTCATTAGGATGATCAGCCAGCTACCTGATGGCAGGTGAATTATTTTGGACCTCTTCTATCATGGAAAGGGCAGAGGTAGGTCCGCACTGGAATAGACACTTACTCCAGATATGGGGTTGCCTATCTTACACCCAGTGCTTCTGCCAAGACTTCAATCTATGGACTCATGGAATGATTTATCCACACAGCATTGCCTCTGACCATGACACTCACTTTACTGCTAAAGAAGAGCAGCACTGGGCTCATGCTCATGGAATTCACTGGTCTTACCATGTTCCCCATCATCCTGAAGTAGCTGGATTGATAGAAAGATAGAATGGCCTTTTGAAGTCACAATTACAATGCCAACTAGGTGACAATGCTTTGCGGGCCTTGGGAAAAGTTCTCCAGAAGGCCGTGTACACTCTGAATCAGTATCCAATATATGGTACTTTTTCTCCCATAGCCAGGATTCACAGGTCCGGGATTCAAGGGGTTAAAGTAGAAATGGCACTACTTATCATCCCCCCCTAGTGATCTACTAGCAAAATTTTTGCTTCTTGTTCCTGCAACATTATATTTGACTGGCTTAAAGGTCTTAGTTCCAGAGTGAGGAACACTGCCACCAGGAGACACAACAATGACTCTATTAAATAAGAAGTTAAGATTGCCACCTGGACACTTTGGGTTTCTCCTACGTTTAAGTCAATAGGCTAAGAAGGGAGTTTCAGTGTTGGCTTGGGTGATTGATCTGGACTATCAAGATGAAATTAGTCTACTTTTCCACAACAGAGGTAAAGAAGAGTATGCAGGGAATATAGGAGATCCATTAGGGCATCTGCCAGTATTACCATGCCCTGAGATTAAGGTCAATGGAAGACTACAATAGCCCAATTCAGGCAGGACTATAAATGGCCCACACCCTTCAGGAGTGAAGGTTTGGGTAACTCTACCAGAAAAAAAAAAAAAAAAAAAAACCATGACCTGCTGAGGTGCTTGCTGAAAGCAAAAGGAATACAAAACGGATAGTAGAAGAAGGTAGTCATCAATACCAGCTACAATCATGTGACCAGTTGCAGAAACGAGGACTGTAATTATCATGACTATTTTCTCCTTCTTTTGTTAAAAACATGTTTGTGCATGTATACACGTGTACTAAGAAAATATTTTCATTTTATTTTATTTTTCTTTTATCATGTAACATAAAATTTATTGACTTCATGTCAGCATTTAAGTATTGTTAACTTTATGTAAAAGCATTTGGATTGGAAATTGGTGCTTTTCTGGTTGTAGGAAGGATAGTTGTATGATGTCAGGCATAATTATGATCTTACTCTTGTCTTTATTTGAAGATTATATATGATCTTAAAAGATGTGTATGAGTTCAAGTTGCCAAGGAGTGGACTTGTGATGGTTAATACTGAGTGTCCATTTGAGTGGATTGAAGGATGCAAAATATTGATTCTGGGTGCGTGTTTGAGGGTGTTGCCAAAGGAGATTAACGTTTGAGTCAGTGGGCTGGGAAGCAGACTCATCTTTAGTCTGGGTGGACACCATTTAATCAGGCACCAGCAAATACAAAGCAGGCAGAAAATTGTGAAAAAGCTAGACTGACCTAGCCTCCCAGCCTTCATCTTTCTTTCATGCTGGATGCTTCCTGTCCTCGAACATCGGACTCCAAGTTCTTCAGTTTTGGAACTCAGACTGGCTCTCTTTGCTCTTTAGCTTGCAGACAGCCTATTGTGGGACCTTGTGATCATGTAAGTTAATACTTAATAAACTCCCATATATAAATAGGATACACACACACACACACACACACATATATATTCTATTAGTTCTATTTTTTCTAGAGAACCCCAACTAATACACTTCATAAGGACATAATAATCTTAACCATCACAATAAAATATAATTGCTAGGAATAAGCTGATTTAAAAAAAAGTGTGATCTAGACAGATTTATCTTTATAGATAGATAGATTAGTTTGAGTTCCATTTTTCTATTAAGTTAATTATTTTTCATAAAATATAGACATATATATCTTATTATAGAAGGACACTGGTTTGCTGTATTTATTATATACTCATCTATAAATTCACAACCAATATTCCTCCATTTTTTTTCAAGTAGGAAATTTAAAATAAGCTATATATTCTCTGAAAAAGTAGAAAATAGACTAACAACACAAAGAATTGATCAACAAGAATAATAAACTATAAGTAATACTCAAATCAGTGTTATAATATAATAGGTGGTGCAACCAGACTCCTCTTACAAAAGCTAACTGAGCATATATCATGATCAGTATTTTGAGATATGAAAACTTCTGAAAAGGTAGATTCCATTACTTTCTTGATTGTTGTGTATTGCATATTAGTAGAGTTCTGGCAGTCAACAGATGGAAAATAGAAGAGATAAATGGAGAGTGTTTAATCAAAGAAGTAGTTACAAAGGTATAGGTATGGTCAGGGAAGCAAAAAGGGGAGTCATAACCTAAGCACTAGGGGAAAGCTTTTAACTGCTCCAGACTTGATGGATAAAGGGAGGTAGCAATTGCCTGAAGCCAGTAGAAGCTATAAGAAAGACTGTCTAATGAGAGCAGTTGTCTAATATGGAAAAAAATAAACAAATAAACAACAGCAACAACGACAATAAAAAACCCAGCCGCTTTCCAATCAAGTCCTCTGGGTAGAAACTCATGAAATAAATAGCTGTTGGTCCTTCCTGCTGGCACTCTAGATCCTGCTGGTGGTGCTCCTCATAAGCCATAGTCAGCGAGAATCCAGAGGGCAAGTGATTGCAGGTAACACTGGCAAAACACCTTATATTATGCCAGTTCTCTAGTATGCCTGTAACAAAGTAACACAAATTTAGCAATTTAAACAAAATAAAGTTATTATTTTACAGCGTTGGAGGTTAAGAAATTAGGCACCAGTCTCTCCTGGCTCAAATCAAGGTGTTCACTTAGCTATATTCCTTTATGGTGGCTCTAGGCAAAAGTCTGTGCTTCTGTTGTTGTTCTTTGCTTGTTTGTTTGTTTCCTTTTAGTGTCTAGAGGCCATCTCATCCCTTGGCTCTGGTGGTGACCCCTTCCAATATCTCAATACTAGCAGTGTTTCATGTCTGTTACCCTGCAACTGCATTCCCTTCCCTTTCTTCTTGTCTCCTCTTCCCTCTGCCCTCCCCAAAGTCACAGTCAGTAACTATCAATTTTTAGCAAATAATAGCAACAGCTAGAAATGGAGAGAAGGTATATTATTCTCAAATTTCAAAGATAAAGCCCAATTATACTTAGGTAGAACATCAAAAAATGAAATACAAAAGGAAGAGTAATGCTTAAAAAATTCTGTACAATGACATCTCCTCAGAATAGTAAACTATATAAATAAATGTATACAAAGCTTTGTAGGATGGAGTTGTAATGAAAGAATTTTCTTTAAAGTTAAATTGTCAGTCATCTATAAAGGCAACACAAAACATTCAGTGACAAAAGCTTAAAAACACTTCAGGACAGTTATCTGCATGGACTGGCACTAACTCAGTTCTCCCCACTTTTTCACTTGCTGTTTTCAAGGATAACATTGCAGAATGTTCTGGGAGTGTAGCATTCTCAGCTAGAGAGGGACTGATGAAACAGCTCCAGCTCTGCTCCAGTGCCCCTTGTAACACCATGCCTTTCAACATTGCAGCCCAGTGCACTGTCTCAAACTTCAGATATAAAACCCAGGGCACACTGCTTTTCAGAGTCCCTAAGCTGTGGTGCAAGTAGGGCATGCACAGACAGTCTCTGTCTATGCCAAGCAGCTTTCCTGAGTCTTGAGGAGCTGGCTGGTAATTAATTCTAAGCTTTTGTTTTCCCTTGTGCCTATTTGTGAGTAATCAATCTACTTCATGTCACTTGTTTTAGAGGAGGTGTTCTGAATCACGAGATTCAAACAGGTTGGTAACCAGTTAAACTGCTTCACACACACTTTAATTAAAAATCGTTCATGTACATTTCACAATAATTAAAATATGAATTAAAAATAAAAATTCAAGAATGGAAAATCCATGACGTTAGCAGGACAGGTAATATTATCAGTACAGGTAATATCAGCAGTACAGATAACAACATCCCAAATTTGAAAAATTTGAATTAAATTAAATTTAAAGATTAGAAAGAATTTTAAAAGCTCTACAATGTTGTCTATGCTATTGTTTAAAAAACTTTTACAGTGATTACATAAAAATATCATGGTATTATTTCATTCTTCCACTTGCAGTAAAGAAACTACTTGAGAGTAGAAAATTTGTAAAGAAAAGAGGTTTAATCAGTTCACAATTTTGTAGGCTTCTTCTTCTGGGGTGGCCTCAGGAAACTTACAATCATGGGAGAACATGAAGAGGAAGCAAACACATCTTCACATGGCAAGCAAGAGCGAAAGAGCAAGAGAGACAGAGAGAGAGCAAGCGAGTGTGGGAAAAGGGAAGTGCTACACACTTTCAAACAACCAGATATTCTGGGAACTTACCCACTATTATGAGAACAGCAATGGGGATATTTACCTTCATGATCCAGTCACCTCCTACCAGGCACCTCCTCCAACATCATGATTCAGCATGAGACTTGGGTGGGGACACAGAGCCAAACCACATCATTCCACCCCTGGCCCCTCCCAAATCTCATGTCCTCACATTACAAAACACAATCATGTCACACTAACAATCTTCCAAAGTCTTAACTCATTCCAGCTTTAACTGGGAAGTCCAAGTATCTGTTTAAGTATCTATAAGAAACTTAAACAAATTTACAGCCTAAAGACAAACTACCCCATTAAAATCAGGCAAAATACATTCACAGACGCTTTTAAAAAGAAGACACACTTGTGACCAAAAAGCAAGTAATAAAATTTAAATACTACTGATGATTATAGCAAGGCAAATCAAAATCACAATATGATACCATCTCATAACAGTCAGAATGGCTATTATCAAAAAGTCAAAAAATAACAGATGCTGATAAGGTTGTTGAGAAAAGAGAACACTTATACATGGTTAGTGGGAGTGTAAATTAGATTTACACACTGTAATTTACAGTGTAAATCTGTAAATTGTGGAAGACAGTGTGGCAATTCCTCAAAGACCTGAAGGCAGAAATATCATTCAAGCCAGCTTTCTCATTACTGGGTATATACCCAAAAGACTATAAATCACTCTGTTATAAAGACACATGCATGCACATGTTCATTGCAGCTCTGTTCACAATAGCAAAGATGTGGAAACAACCCAATGCCCATCAATGATAGACTGAATAAAGGAAATGTGGTACAAATATACCATGGAATATTATGTAGACATAAAAAGAAATGAGATCTTGTCTTTTGCAGGAACATAGATGGAACAGGAGGCTATTATTTTTAGCAAACTAATGCAGGAGCAGAAAACCAAATTTCACATGTTCTCAGTTATAAGTGAAAGCTAAATGGGGCCAGGCATGGTGGCACACACCTGTAATCTCAGCACTTTGGGAGACCAAGGCAGATGGACCATTAGGTCAGGAGATTGAGACCATCCTGGCTAACACGGTGAAAACTCGTCTCACTAAACATACAAAAAAAGTTAGCTGAGGGTGATTGTGGGTGTGCTGCACCCATCAACTCATCAGCACCCATCAACTCGTCATTTACATCAGGTATAACTCCCAATGCAATCCCTCCTCCCTTCCCCCTCCCCATGATAGGCCCATGATACCCATGATAGCTGGGTAGCCCCAGCTACTCAGGAGGCTGAGGCAGGAGAATGGTGTGAACCTGGGAGGCGGAGCTTGCAGTGAGCTGAGATGGCACCACTGCACTCTAGCCTGGGTGACAGAGTGAGACTCCATCTCAAAAACAAAATAAATTTTTGCAATCTACTCATCTGACAAAGGGCTAATATCCAGAACCTACAAAGAACTCAAACAAATTTACAAGAAAAAAACAAACAACCCCATCAAAAAGTGGGCAAAGGATATGAACAGATATTTCTCAAAAGAAGACATTGATACAGCCAACAGACACATGAAAAAATGCTCATCATCACTGGCCTTCAGAGAAATGCAAATCAAAACCATAATGAGATACCATCTCACAACAGTTAGAATGGCAATCATTAAAAAGTCAGGAAACAACAGGTGTTGGAGAGGATGTGGAGAAATAGGAACACTTTTACACTGTTGGTGGGATGGTAAACTAGTTCAACCATTATGGAAAACAGTATGGTGATTCCTTAAGGATCTAGAACTAGAAGTACCATTTGACCCAGCCATCCCATTACTGGGTATATACCCAAAGGATTATAAACCATGCTGCTCTAAAGACACATGCACACGTATGTTTATTGCGGCACTATTCACAATAGCAAAGACTTGGAATCAACCCAAATGTCCATCAGTGACAGACTGGATTAAGAAAATGTGGCACATATACACCATGGAATACTATGCAGCCATAAAAAAGGATGAATTTGTGTCCTTTGTAGGGACATGGATGCAGCTGGAAACCATCATTCTCAGCAAACTATCAGAAGAACAGAAAACCAAACACCGCATGTTCTCACTCATAGGTGGGAACTGAACAATGAGATCACTTGGACTCGGGAAGGGGAACATCACACACCGGGAGCCTATCATGGGGAGGGGGGAGGGGGGAGGGATTGCATTGGGAGTTATACGTGATGTAAATGATGAGTTGATGGGTGCTGATGAGTTGATGGGTGCAGCACACCAACATGAAACAAGTATACATATGTAACAAACCTGTACATTATGCACATGTACCCTAGAACTTAAAGTATAATAATAAAAAAATAAATAAATAAAATAAAATAAGTGAGAGTTAAATGATAAGAACACATGGACACAGGGAGGGAAACAGCACACACTGAGGCCTATCAGAGGGTGAAGGATGAGAGGAGAAAGTCAGGAAAACTAACTGATGGATACTAGGCTTAACACCTCAGTCAAGAAGTAATCTGTACAACAAACCCTAATGACACATGTTTACATATGTAAGAAACCTGCACATCTACCCCAAAACTTAAAGTTAAAAATAATTACAAAAAAAAAAGTTCAAGTCCAAAGTCTCATCTGAGACAAGGCAAGCCCCTTCCACCTATTATTCTGTAAAATCAAAAAAAAGTTAGCTATTCCCAAGATACAATGAGTCTACAGGCATTTGGTAAATATTCCTATTCCAAATGCAATAATTTGGCCAAAACAAAGTGGTTAAAGGCCCCATGCAAGTCTGAAACTCATCAGAGCAGTCATTAAATCTTAAAGCTTCAACGTAATCTCCTTTGGCTTTACGTCTCATATTCAGGGCACACTAATGCAAAGAGTGGGCTTCTAAGGTCGCCGGCAGCTCCGCCCCTGTGGCTCTGCAAAGTACAGCCACCATGCTTGCTTTTGCTGGCTGATATTGCGTGGCTGTGGCTTTTCCAGGCACACCACAGAAGCTGTCAGTGCATCTGCCATTTTGGATTGTGGAGGACAGTGGACCTTTTCTCATGGCTACACTAGGCAATATCCTAGTGGGTACTCTGCGTGGGGCTCTAACCCCACATTTCTCCTGTGCACTGCCCTCATAGAACTGCTCTATGAGGGCTCCACTCCTGTAGCAGACTTCTGCCTGGACATCCAGACATTTCCACACTTCCTCCAAAATCTAGATGAAGAGTCCTAATCCCGAACACAGCCTTAACACCACATGGAAGCCATCAACTCTTGGGGCTTGCAAAATCTGAAGCAATGACTCAAGCTGTACCTTGGTCCCTATTAGCCACAGCTGGAGTGAGAGAGTCTGGGACATGGAACATCATGTCTCAAGGCTACACAGAGCAGCAGGGTTCTGTGCCTGGCTCATAAAACAATTTTTCACTCCTCAGTCTTCAGGTCTGTGATGAAAAGGGATGCCATGAAGTCTCTAAAATTCCTTTGAGACATTTTCCTGATTTTCATTGATATCAACATTTGAATCCTCTTTACTTATGCAACTTTCTGAAGCTCTTGACTTTCTCCCCCAGAAAATACGTTTTTGTTTTCTACCACATGGTCAAAGTGCAACTTTTTCAATCTTTTATTCTCTGCTTCCCTTTTAAATATAAGTTCCAATTCCAGACCATCTCTTTGAAAACACATAAGAGCAAACACTCATAGAAGCAGCCAGGATACAGCTTGAATGCTTTACTGCTTAGAAATTTATTCTGCCAGATGCACTAAATCACCTTTTTCATGATGCAAGTTCCACAGATCTCTAGAGCAGGGGCACAATGCTGCCAGCCTCTTTGTTAAAGCATAATAAGAATCGCCTTTAGTCCAGTTCCCAATAAGTTCCTCATCTCCATCTGAGACAACCTCAGCCATGACATCACTGCCCATATCACTATCAGCATTTTAATCACAACCATTCATCAAGTCTCTAGGAAATTCGAAATATTCTCTCCTCTTCCTGTTTTGTTTTTTTTTTCTGAGTGCTTCAAAATGTTCCAACCTCTGCCTATTACCCAGTTCCAAAGCTGCTTCCACATTTTCAGGTATCTTTATAGCAATGTGCCACTTCTTGATACCAATTTTCTATATTAGTCCATTTTCACACTGCTATAAAAAAACTATCTGAGACTGGGAATTTTTTGAAAGAAAGAGGCTTAAGTGACTCACGATTCTGCATGATGTACAGAATTGTGCTTCTGGGGAGGACTCAGGAAACCTACAATCATAGTGGAACATGAAAGAAAAGCAAGCGCATTTTCACATGGCCAGCAGGAGAGAGAGAGAGATAGAGAGAGAGAGAGAGGAGGGGGAAGTGTTACACACTTTCAAACAACCAGATCTTGTGAGAACTCACTAACTCTCATGAGAACAGCAAAGGGGAAATTTGCCCCTTTGATCCAATCACCTCCCACCAGGTCCCTCCTCCAACAATGAAGATCAAAATTCAATATGAGATTGGTGTGGGGACATAGAGCCAAACAATATAAATCATTATATTTTACATAAAGTTTTTAAAAGTTTATCAATTTATATTATCATATGTCTGAGTATCACTTTTTAGTATATTTTGCAATGATATTTTCCCTCATTAGGATAATTATTTGTCCAATCATTAATTAAATATTTTCATTATTCCCACAACCGTATATATTTATTTACATTCTTGGGCTTCTGGATGTTCCATTTTATTTCATAGCTTTTATTAAAACTGTGATCCATATATATGGAAAAATAATGGCTGCATATATTGCAGAATTTTTACAAAGACTAACGCATTTTGAAATGTTTTCCTTTATGACGTTTGCATATTGCAATATTTTCTCAATGTGTATATATAATTTTACACTCTTTCTAAAATATGTCTATCTACTTTATTGATTTTACCCAGAGGCATATCTAAATTTGAATATCTACAAGACGCCAGGCGTGGTGGCTCACACCTGTAATCCTAGCACTTCCAGAGCCAAAGCGGGTGGATTGCCTGATCTCAGGGGTTCGAGACCAGCCTGGGCAACACAGTGAAAGTCTGTCTCTATTAAAATACAAAAAAAGCCAGGCGTGGCTGCATGTGCCCATAGTTCCAGCTTCTCGGGAGGCTGAGGCAGGAGAATTGCTTGAACCCAGGAGGCTGAGGTTGTGGTGAGCCATGATTACATCACTACACTGCAGCCTGTGTGACAGAGTGACACCCAATCTGAAAACAAAACAAAACAAAAAAAGAATATCTACAGGAGAAAACATTTTTAATAAGCATTCAGATATACCATTCCACCTATTTTATTACTTTTCAGCATGCTAATGTGAGAACAAGACTTAAGCTGAAACTTAAAATTTCTAGATTTCTGGATTATTTTATTCTTTCAGATTTTGCTGTATTTTATGACTCATCAAAGATCATTTTAGTTCAATTCCAAAAAGTATATGCAACATTATTTTCAAGTAGTGATAACAAAGCTCTTTCACATCTGTTAAATAACTCAAACGTTTATTGGGCAAACTTTCCAGAAGAAAAGTCACTATTAATCTTATAGATATTGGTCTTAAACTCTCTTCCTCGTGTTAGTGTAACAGTATCATCCAGATTTGTGTCCCAAGTACATTAGTTTACTCATTTATGAGTTCCTCATGCTTGTAAATATTCATTTGTTCAACTCATACTATTTTGATGAACTGAAATCTGCAATTACACCTTTAGGAAATAACTGTAAAACCTTATCTCTCAGTTGGTATAATATTACTAATTGATTTTTATAAAATATTGTAGCATCAGAAACCCCAACATGTATCACATATAACGACTCAGTAATATATTTTGCCACAAAACCAAAATAAAAGGTAACTTGTAAGATGAGGTGAACTTTAATTTGACTCACTTTAGTAAACTTTTACTACCTCTATGTATCAGGTGTCATGTTGTATGACTTAAATATACACAATAAAATATATGTTTAAAAATAATTATAACATTAAAGCAGTTATGAAAATATCAATAGTATATATAAAGTGCCACTTAAGACAATAATAGCTTGCTTTACATTATTGTGTTTATTTTTCCTCGTGGGTGTGGGGGTCTTGCATCAATAACAGCCATAAACATGTGCCTTTCATTCACCATCCCTCGATCCATTTTTTATTAATTCATCCATTTATCCATCAAGCCTTCCATCCTTGGATACATAGTAAAGCATTTAGCAAAGTGTCTGGCACTTAGTAAATGTTCAACAAGTGTGAGCTATTGTATAGTTATTTGCTCAGGTAATGTTTCCTTTAGAATCCCATCCATCTCAGACTTCACTGATGGAATCAGATCTTGTTATTTGCCTTCATAGCCTTGACTACTTCTGCTTCAAGGTATTTGTTAAAATTGCAGCTTTATACTTTACCAAGTATTTTATGTCAGCCTCCATCTCTTCTCTAATTCATAGCTCTTTCAAGGCAGGTTTTATTTTCGTTTTCTTGCTTAAGAGGGCGTTTGGCGCACGGTAGGTAGGTACCCAAGAAAGAGTGGATTGATGGGTGGTTATATGGATAGATGCATAGATAGATAGATAGATAGATAGATAGATAGATAGATAGATAGATAAATGGATAGATGGATGGATAAATGACAGATGCATGTTTATGGCAGCTATTGATGATAACCATGCTCTTGGCAGGAGAAAAAACTTGATCGTGTAAAAAACAATAAAAATTATAAATGTTGTGCTGAATGTTTGTGGTCCAATTTTAAATGCTAATAAGTAAATTCATTTAATGCTCATTTTTATTTTGATATCAAAATCTGATTTCTATTTCTGTAGACATTAGTAAAAAAACATATTAACCCCTGAAAACTGAAAGCTTTTGTACATTGGTGAATTGAGCTGATTGTCTGTGGCTAGTTTTATCTGGATGGGGCTCGAGTTTTTAACATTTGTCATGATGATTGACATTAATAAGTTCCTTGACTGGCAGCATTGTCTAACAAAAGAGAAACCATGTGAGATGAACTTATGACCTCCCATGTCTCCCAGAACTGAGCACTTTTATCGAGTATTTGGAATGTGAGTAAGGCACAGGAAGAAGTCACTTGTTTTATACCATGTGAATCCAGTAATTAGAGAATCAAGTGTCTCTTAGCTTTCTCACTTGAGAGTTTCAAATTTGTGTTTGAAAGTTACACAATGTTAAAGCTGCTTTCTGATATTTGAAAACTATATAGCTTCCTAGTGCAACTAAAATAAGCACAAATAAGGCAGTGATAAATATTGTATATGTTATTTTATTACATAAAAGTTCATAGTTTTTATAGTACTTGTTATTGGAAAAAAGTGCATTTATACCAAATAAAGGCCACAATTAGAGGTAACAGTTGTGCTCTGAATATAAGCAATGTAAAAGCTGTTTATTTTATAAACTGATCTTTTTCTAGGAAACAGAAGTACAAACTCTTACAGTGATAAACACAGGTGGGTTGCTGTCTTAGTGTCTTGATCTTTTCTTTTCTGGTAAATCATCACTCTGAAACCATATTTTCTCTTGATTGAAATCGAGTAATAGAAGCTTAGAACAATGGAAAGTTTGTACTAGAAGGAGCACTAATAATTATCTATGTGATAATGTATCTATTATCTAGGCCTATATGATACTATAGTCCATGTTGTGATTGGCCATGACTTTGAATTTAAAAAAGGAAAAAAAGGACAACATAGAGTAGATGAGAGAGTGTAAAAATGTGATGGGATCAATGGGTTAACTTTCCAATGAGATCAAAAAACAAAGTAATGATCTGGAGAGATGGGAGTTAATGATCAAAGGTTGAGACTCAAAAGATGAAATTCTAAGGAGAAGACATAATTGGAGGAAAAGCATTCAAGGAACTGAGAGAGAGATAAAATCTTCACATATTTGAAAGTAACATAGTAATTAAATCAATAATGGATGCACAAACATTTACCTGAGACATGACCAAGTCCAGAGGAAGAAGATACAATAAATCACTATTGAATGTAGAAATACGAAAACAATAAAGCTGTAAAGTTATAATCTTTCATTCTATAAACCTACTACACATGTAATTATTTGACAAAATATTTTTGGTCCGTTGTGTTGTAGCCGTGAAAACATCGGTTTCTTATTCCCAACAGAGTGCAGAGATTCTTATTCATGAATAACAAATACACTAAATTGTTGCCGCAGACCTCTTGTCTATTTCATTTTCATTTTTCTGTAGACTTTCCTATCTCATCTATAATGTTTTATGATTCCATTTCATTAGAAACAGCCCAGATCCTAGGGGATTTTTTGCCAGATAACTCTATTATATTTAGAATTACTTTTACTTTCTCCTCAGCATTTTGGCATTTGCACAGGATTTTTGTTGCTTTAACTTTGCATTTTTAGCAGTTCTTAATTCTATGCATATTCAATGTCTCAAAACTGTGTACATATAAGCAACAATTGTGCCCTTTCTTTCCCGTGATTATTTGACACTGTGTAAACTAAGAACATAAGGTAAACATTCAACCAGTGATTATTTCCCTGGTCACCATGACTTCTACACAAATTGGACCTTGCTGAAAAGTATGAAAATAGTATGAACTATAAAATGCTCTTCATTAGACTGAAATTTCTCAGTTAAGGACCATTATATTATTCTATGGAATCAGAAGCTAGAAGTGGGAATTTGTTTAGTTTACTTTCTCCACACTTAAAGAAGGCAACCATATTTTTCATGTTTATTTGACACTCATAGTAGGGCAGTGGCTAATTAATAAAAGCTATTTTGAAAATAATTTAATTGTTGAAAAAAAAAGGAAATGTGTATATTGTCTACTTGGGCTTGCATGAGTTTTTAGGCAATGTAGCATTAAAGTATATGACTTGTGAGTGTTCACATTTTCCCATTTTTCCACTTACTAGTGTAAGTACAAAGAGATAATGACTATCATGTACTAAGACTGGAGAGATGTATGCACCATTTTATTTAAAAATGTTTTGTGGCATTTGATTTTATTTATGTTTCTCTTTGTAAAAAAAAAGTTCTATACTATTTATTAGATGAGTCTGTATTGTATTATTTTTAAGAGTATGCATTAGGGGCCAGATGGCTTTAGTTGAATTATGAATTAATATATGTAAAGTGCTTAGAACAGTATCTGGCACACAGTAAGTGCTGCACAAATGTTAGCTAATTTTATTATCCTTATTTTTATTATAAAACACCTACTGAATATAAAATCAGTAAACTGGAAATGAGGAAATAAGGCCAAAAGTAAAATAAGCAAAAAAATAAAATTCAATCTTGTGTACCTCCCAGGAAACTCAGGATCAAGAGGTCTAGATAAATATTAAAAAGTGATTTTGCTTTTCTCATTTTTCTGGCCTGAATTAATGCTCTCTTTTGATTATATAATTTAGATACAACATACAAATGGCACAAATTATTGAGTTATAGTCCTGTCCTTGTGACTTTGTTCTAAGTCTATATTTTATCATCTGTAAATTGAAAATAAATAATAGTACTTGCCTAGGATTTTAGTAATAATTAAACAAGGCAAGTTATACAATGTTCAAAAAACATTTCATTTTCTTCCTATTTTTCTTTATTATTTTTATGGACATTATTTACAGCTGGAACATAAATAGGAACAGACACTAAGCTAAGCAATTATTAATTATCATATCAGTAATGTAATGATCATAGAAAATAAAACATATACACTATCATTATAAATTAACTTGTCTGTGTCAAACATGATTTCCTTTGTTTTCCTCACCTCTTTGTCAAGTCAGAATTGTGAATAAATATCCAGATCTTGTGGTAAGTAAAATAATAGAAGTACATTTGTGACAAGAGGCAACACAATGAAAAGAGTTATTGACTATGTTGCAGTGCAGTAAAGATTTTGGCATGTAATGAAATATAAGATAAGTTTTGAAGAATCCACATTATCCTCTTTATGACATGCAGCAGCTAATAACATGCATAGCAGGAAATATTTCAGAAGGTTTTCTTTTCTGTTTTTAAAATTTATTTGAAATATCACAGAAATTGCCTGAAATATTGCAGACTGACCAAGCAGTGAATCTCATATGTGACCAAACAGTGGATCTCATATATCAAAGTGACGCTTCTTACTCAATTTCACTAGGATACATGCTAAATATATTTTATATTTGCATAATATTTTACAAGTTTTAATTGAATTAACAAACATATTTAATATATTAAGTATGTATAGATAGCTTTGTTTTTTGCCCAACAGAAAATAAAAATATACAAACACAAAGTAATATTTATGATTAGAAATTTGAAGAGAAAGTGATATGAACCCTAAATTACTTTGATTTACTAACTTCACATCTGTGGTGATTTGTTTAAATTTCCCCAACTTTATTACTTTTTTATAAATGCTGGTCCTACCTGACATGCATTAGGAGACTTTATGAATGGATATACCACTGTGTATGATACATTTCTTAAGAGGAAGCTCTCATAAGTGCCAGAGAACCTGGGAAGACTGTTACACATCTCAAGACTTCAACGGATTTTCTTATCAGGAAAAATGTTTACAACCAGAAGAGTGGAATTATTAAAGTTTACCAGAGTCCTATGATTCTGGAATGCAGCAATGGTTGAGAAATTTCTGAAATAGCTTACCACAGAAACCTCCCAACCCCATAGGACTTATATTAGCCTCACAGATGCTTCCTTGTTTACCTATGACAAAGCCAGACACAGATTCCTTAAATTCTGATTCTGTGTCTCATAAACAATTAGTTAAATTTTTTCTTCCCCACAGACACATTGGAGCAAAATGTTTGTTAAGATTATTTTCTCCTATAGACCCTGGAGCCAGCAAACAATCCTCCTTAAAGGTCTCTCTCAAGAAAAGACTGAACTTAGGATACAGCATTTCCTGATCGGCTGTATAATGATTTCACCCTTGCTCATCCTATTCCCTGACACCAGGTTCTCTCAGGCCTTGGTTAATTCTTTTCACAAAAGACAAACCCTTCTTTACCTAACCTTCAAGAGGCTTGCAGAGTCTCCCTGTTTCAATAGTCATCTGTTCTGTCTCCCTCCCACTATTGCAATGATCCGTTCCTTCCCTCTTGCGATAAAATCTCTTTACATAAATTGAATTGTTTTCCATTTGACAAAAGTGAAAACTTAAAAAGGAAGCCACGTGGGAACACAAAGCAATTACTGATGATATTAAGGTAAGATTTCATGATACGTTTTCAAGATTGCTTTGCTCATAGAAACATAAACTAAGAACAAGAAAATCTGAAGTCATTTCTCTGCTCTACCTCTTACAAGTTGGTATGAACTTGGTTAAATAATAAAACTTAACAAAATTATTTTTCTTTCAACGATCTTCCTCTTTTCCTCTTTCTTTAGTGTCTCTTTCCCATTCTCTTGACCACCAAACTGACTTAAATATGTTACCTCTTTGAATAATGTTTTCCAGAAGGCAATGCTTAATGTAAAGAAATTATTCACTAATAGAGTTTCAGGCAGCAGGATTCAGGTAGTCTGGGAGGGATTTCTGCATGGAGATAATTCCACTGTCCTTAAGTCATACCAAGGAGAGGCCATCAAATCCTTCTATTTGTGTGGTTGGCTCTGTTACAGCAGATACTATTGTTAATACCTATTAACAACTGGCAATGGTAGTCAGAGTTTTTGGTGGTTTTGCTGGGAAATAGATCCGGCTCTGAAGAAAAAAATCTTGTCTTGAAGGAAGTGGAAGCATTTTCCCCCGGGAAAGGAATAAAAACAATCAATGATTCTTTATTTTTTTTTAAATAGGTTTTTGAGGGACAGGTAGTGTTTGGTTACATGAATAAGTTCTTTAGTGGTGATTTCTGAGATTTTGGTGCACCCATCAACTGAGCAGTGTACACTGTACTCTATGTGGTATTGCATTGTGGTTTTGATTTGTATTTCTGATAGTGATGTTGAGAATATTTTCATATGTTCGTTGGTCATTTGTATATCTTCTTTTGAGAATTGTCTATCCATGTCCTTAGCCCAGTTTTTGGTGGACTTGTTTGTTCTGTTCTTGCTGATTTGTTTGAGTTCCTCTTAGATACTGGATATTAGTCCTTTCTGGCTGTATAAATTGCAAAGATTTTCTGCCACTCTGTGAGTTGTCTGTTAACTTTGTGGATTGTTTCTTTTGCTGTGCAGAAGCTTTTCAGTTTAATTAAGTCACATCTATTTATCTTGGTTTTTGTTTCATTTGTTTTGGGTCCTTGGCCATGAAGTCTTTGCCTAAGCCAATATCTAGAAGGGTTTTTTACAATATGATCTTCTTGAACTTTTATGACTTTGGGTCTTAGATTTAAGTCCTTCAGCCATCTTGAGTTAATTTTTTATAAGGTGAGAGATGAGAATCCAGTTTCATTCTCCCACATGTGGCTTCGGGTGTCTTTTCTCCACTTTATGTTTTGGTTAGCTTTGTCAAAGATCAGCTTGCTGTAAGTATTCAGCTTTGTTTCTGGGTGCGCTATTCTGTTCTATTGGTCTATTGCCTGTTTTTATACCAGTACCATGCTTTTTTGGTGACTATGGCCATATTAGTATAGTCTGAAGTCAGGTAATGTGATGCCTCCAGATTTGCTTTTTGTTTTTTGTTTGTTTGTTTGTTTTTGTTTAGTCTTGCTTTTATTATGGAGGCTCTTTTTTGACTCCATATTAATTTTAAGATTGTTTTTTCTAGTTCTGTGAAGAATGATGGTGGTATTTTGAAAAGGAATCGCACTGTATTTGTAGATTGCTTTTGTCAATATGGTCATTTTCACAATATTGATTCTACCTTTCCATAAGCATGGGATGTGTTTCCATTGGTTTGTGTCATCTATGATTTCCTTCAGAAGTGTTTTGTAGTTTTCCTTGTAGAGATCTTTCACATCCTTGGTTAGGTGTATTCCTAAGAATTTTAATTTTTTTGCAGCTATCATAAAATGGTTTGAGTTCTTGATTTGATTCTCAGCTTGGCTGCTGTTGGTGGATAGCAGAGCTACTGATTTCTGTACATTAATTTTGTATCCTGAAACTTTGCTGAATTCATTTATCAGTTCTAAGAGTTTTTGGAGGCGTCTTTAGGGTTCTCTAGGTATACGATCATATCATTAGCAAACAATGACAGTCTGACTTCCTCTTTACTGATTTGAATGTCCGTTATTTCTTTCTCTCGTCTGACTGCTCTGTCTAGAACTTCCAGTACCACGTTGAATAGAAATGTTAAGAGTGGGCATCCTTGTCTTGTTCCAGTTCTCAGGGGGAATGCTTTCAATATTTCCTCATTCAGTATTAGGTTGGCTGTGGGTTTGTCACAGACTTCTATGCTGATTTTGATGAGGATTTTAATCATAAAGGGATGCTGTATTTTGTCAAATGCTTTTTCTGCATCTATTGATATGATCATACGATGTTTGTTTTTAATTTTATTTATGTGGTGTATCACGCTTATTTACTTGCAGATATTAAACCAACCCTGCATCTCTGGTTTGAAACCTATGTGATCATGGTGGATTATCTTTTTGATATACTGTGGGATGTTCTTAGCTAGTATTTTGTGAAGGATTTTTGCATCTCTAATCATAAGGGATACTGATCTGTAGTTTTCTTTTTTTGTTATGTCCTTTCCTGGTATTAGGGTGATACTGGCTTCATGGAATTAGGTGGAATTTTCTCCTTCTCTATCTTGTGGAATGGTGTTAATAAGATTGGTATCAATTCTTCTTCAGATGTCTGATAGAATTCAGCTGTGAATCCATCTGGTCCTAGACTTTTTTTTTGTTGGCAATTTTTTTTTTTTTTTAATTACCATTTCAATCTTGCTGCTTGTTTTTGGTCTGTTCAGAGTTTCCATTTCTTCCTGGTTTATTCTAGCAGGGTTGTATATTTCCAGGAATTTATACATCTCCTGTAGGTTTTCTAGTTTATGTGTGTAAAGCTGCTCATAGTAGCCTTGAGTGATCTTTTGTATTTCTGTTGTATTGGTTGTTAAAGCTCCCATTTCATTTCTAATTGAGCCTATGTGGATCTTCTCTTCCTCTCTTCATGAATCTCTCTAATGGTCTATCAATTTTATTGAGCTTTTCAAAAGAACCAGCTTTTTGTTTCATTTATCCTTTCCTTTTTTTTTTTTTTGTTTGTTTGTTTGCTTCAATTTCATTTAGCTCTGATCTGATTTTGTTTATATCTTTTCTTCTGCTGGGCTTGGGTTTGGTTTGTTCTTGTTTCTCTAGCTCCTTGAGGTGTGACCTTAGATTGTTTCTTTGTGCTCTTTCAGGCTTTTTGAGGTAGGCATTTGAGGCCATGAACTTTCCTCTTAGCACAGTCTGTGCCATATCCCAGAGGTTTGTATAGATTGTGTCACTATCATCATTCTGTTCAAATAATTTTTTAATTCATATCTTTATTTCATTGTTAACCCAGTGATTATTCAGGAGCTGGTTATCTAATTTCCATGTATTTGCATGGTTTTGAGAGTTACTTTTGGAGTTGATTTACAATTTTATTCCACTGTGGTCTGAGAGAGTACTTGATAAAATTTCAATTTTTAAAAATTTATTGAGACTTGTTTTGTGGCCTATTATATGGTCTATGTCGGAGAATGCTGCATACGCTGATGAATAGAATATATATTCTATTGGGTAGAATTTCTGTAAATATTTGTTAAGTCCATTTGTTCTAGGGTATAGTTTAAATCCTTTGCTTCTTTGTTGACTTTCTGTCTTGATTACCTGTCTAGTGCTGTCAGTGGAGTATTGAAGTCCCTCACTATTATTTTGTTGCTGTCTATCTCATTTTTTAGGTCTAATAGTAATTGTTTTATAAATTTGGGAACTCCTGTATTAGGTGCATATATATTTAGGATTGTGATATTTTCATGTTGGACAAGTCCTTTTATCATTGTATAATGTCCTTCTTTGTCTCTTTAATAGCTGTTGCTTTAAAGTTTGTTTGTCTGATATAAGAATAACTACTTCTGCTCACTTTTGGCATCTGATTGCATGAAATATAATTTTCCACCCTTTTACCTTAATTTTATGTGAGTCTTTATGTGTTAAATGAATCTCTTCTAGACAGTAAATATCTGGTTGGTGAATTCTTATCCATGCTGCCATTCTGTATCTTTTATGTGGATTGTTTAAGCAATTTACATTCAACATTAGTATTGAGATGTGAGATACTATTCTAAAATATTAATATTTGTTGCCTGAATACCCTTTTTAAAAATTATTTATTGTGTTTTTGTTTTATAGGTCCTATGAGATTTATGCTTTAAAGAGGTTCTATTTTGGTGTCTTACAAGATTTAGAGCTCCTTTTAGCAGTTCTTTTAGTGTTGGTTTGGACTGGTGAATTCTCTCAGCATTCATTTGTCTTAAAGTTATGAATTCTTGTTCAGCTGGATAAAAAATTATTTGCCAATAATGTTTTGTTTAAGAAGTCTGAAGATAGGGCCCCAGTCCCTTCTAGCTTGTAGGATTTCTGTTGAGAAATCTGCTTTTAATCTGCCAAGTTTTCCTTTATAGGTTACCTGGAGCTTTTGCCTCACAACTTTTAAGATTATTGTCTTCATCTTGACTTAAGATAACCTGATAAATGCCTAGGTGATTATCTTTTTGCAATAAATTTCCCAGGTATTCTTTAAGCTTCTTATATTTGGATGTATAGATCGCTAGCAAGGCTGGGAAAGTTTTCTTCAATGATACTCTCAAATATGTTTTCCAAACTTTTAGATTTCTCTTTTTCCTCAGGAGCATCAATTATTTTTAGATTTGGGCATTTAAAATACTTCCACACTTCTTGAAGGCTGTGTTCATTTTTAAAATTCTTTTTTCATTGCCTTTGTGGATTGGGTTGGTTTAAAAACCTTGTCTTCAAGCTCTGAAGTTCTTTCTTCTGTTTGTTTGATGCCATTGCTGAGTTTTTCCAGTGCATTTTGCATTTCTCTAAATGTGTCCTTGATCTCCAGAACTTGTGATTGTTTATGCTATCTATTTCACCGATGATTTTTCCCTTCATATCTTGTATTTTTTTTTTTATTTCATTAAGTTGGACTTTACCTTTTTGTGGTGCCTATTTTATTAGTTTAAAAATTGATGTTCTGATTTTTTCTGGCAATTTAGGGATTTCTTCTTGGTTTAGATACATTGCTGGTGAGCTAGTGTGGTCTTTTTGGGGTGTTAAAGAATCTTGTTTTATCATATTCCCAGAATTGTTTTTCTGGTTCCTTCTCATTTGGGTAGACCATGTTAGAGGAAAGATCTGGGACTCAAGGCCTGCTGTTTAGATTCTTTTGTCCCAGGAGGTGCTCCCTTGATGCAGTGCTCTCCCACTTCCCTTAGAAATGTGGCTTCCTAAGAGCCAAAGTGAAATGATTGTTATTTATCTTCTGGACCTAGCCATCCAGAACCAGGCTTCGAGTAGGTACTGAGGGGTGTCTTCCCGGAATCCTGTAATGTGAACCATCATCAGCTCTCTCAGCCATGGATACCAGCACCTGCTCTGGTGGAGGTGGCAGGGGAGTGAAATGGACCCTGTGAAAGTCCTTAGTTGTAGTTTTGTTTACTGCACTAGTTTTGTTTTGGTTAGCCTCTTGCCAGGAGGTGGGGCTTTCAGGAGTGCATTACCCCTGGTAGTATAGAGAAGATCAGGTGGTGGGTGGGGCCTTAGAACTCCCAAGAGATTATGTCTTTTGTCTTCCACTACCAGGTCCAGTACAGAAAGACCATGAGGTGGGGACAGGACTAGATGTGTCTTAGCTCAGACTCTTTTTGGGCAGGGCTTGCTGTGGCTGCTGTGGGGTTTGGAGATGTGGTTCTCAGGCCAATGGAGTTACATTCTGAGGAGGATTTATTATCCACCTGAGAACACAGCTGCCTCTTCTGTGTCATGCAAGTTGCCAGGGAAGCAGGGGAAAACCGGCAGTTACAGGCCTCACCCAGCTCCCACACAGCCCAAAAGGCCAGTGTCACTCCCACCACGCCCCCTACAAAAGCAATGAGTTTATTTATAGGCAACAGCTGAGCGGGGCTCAGAACTTACCCCAGGCTACCAGCCTCCTGGCTGTGAAAGCAAACTGGGTTTTCAGGTTTTGCACCTCCCTGACTTGCCATGGCTTCCGTGCTGTGACTGTACTCCCATTACACCAGAAATTTCCTGTCCAAAAAACTTCATGTTAGTTCAAAATTGTTAAAAATTTGGCTGGGAAGTTCTTCCTGTCCTGTCTTCGCAGTTCCTCTGGCAGCCGTCCCCAAGGACCTCCTCTGCGAGACAAAGTCAGAAATGGCTTCCTTGGTGTCCAAGAGATCCCGCTGCGGCTCTTTCTGCTACTTCTCCTAATGTTGTGCTCTAAATTTCTGTCAGTTCCAGGTAAGGTGAAATCCTTCTCCTATGATTCTGAACCTTCAGGTTCCCCAGTGAGGATGTTTGTCTGGGGGCAGATGATCCCCCTTTCACACTTTCGCACTTAGAGCACTTACAGTTTTTTTTTTTTTTTTTTTTTTTTTTTTTTTTTTTGTTATACTACTTTAAGTTCTAGGGTACATGTGCACAACGTGCAGGTTTGTTACATATGTATACTTGTGCCATGTTGCTGTGCTGCACCCATCAACTCGTCAGCACCCATCAACTCGTCATTAATATCAGGTATAACTCCCAATGCCATCCCAACCCCCTCCCCACTCCCCATAATAGGCCCTGGTGTGTGATGTTCCCCTTCCAAAGTCCAAGTAATCTCATTGTTTAATTCCCACCTATGAGTGAGAACATGCGGTGTTTGGTTTTCTGTACTTGGGATAGTTTGCTGAGAATGATGGTTTCCAGCTGCATCTATGTCCCTACAAAGGACACAAATTCATCCTTTTTTATGGCTGCATAGTATTCCATGGTGTATATGTGCCACATTTTCTTAATCCAATCTGTCACTGATGGACATTTGGGTTGATTCCAAGTCTTTGCTATTGTGAATAGTGCTGCAAAAAACATACATGTGCATGTGTCTTTATAACAGCATGGTTTATAATCCTTTGGGTATATACCCAGTAATGGGATGGCTGAGTCATATGGTATTTCTAGTTCTAGATCCTTGAGGAATCGCCATACTGTTTTCCACAATGGTTGAACCAGTTTACAATCCCACCAACAGTGTAAAAGTGTTCCTATTTCTCCACATCCTCTCCAACACCTGTTGTTTCCTGACTTTTTAATGATTGCCATTCTAACTGGTGTGAGATGGTATCTCATTGTGGTTTTGATTTGCATTTCTCTGATGACCAGTGATGACGAGCATTTTTTCATGTATCTGTGGGCTGTATGCATGTCTTCTTTCGAGAAATGTCTGTTCATATCTTCTGCCCACTTTTTGATGGGGTTGTTTGTTTTTTTCTTGTAAATTTGTTTGAGTTCTTTGTAGGTTCTGGATATTAGCCCTTTGTCAGATGAGTAGATTCCAAAAATATTCTCCCCTTCTGTAGGTTGCCTGTTCACTCTGATGGTAGTTCCTTTTGCTGTGCAGAAGCTCTTTAGTTTAATTAGATCTCATTTGTCAATTTTGGCTTTTGTTGCCGTTGCTTTTGGTGTTTTAGACATGAAGTCCTTGCCCATGCCTATGTCCTGAATGGTATTACCTAGGTTTTCTTCTAGGGTTTTTATGGTTTTAGGTGTAACATTTAAGTCTCTAATCCATCTTGAATTAATTTTCGTATAAGGTGTAAGGAAAGGATCCAGTTTCAGCTTTCTACTTATGGCTAGCCAATTTTCCCAGCACCATTTGTTAAATAGGGAATCCTTTCTCCATTTCTTGTTTTTGTCAGGTTTGTCAAAGATCAGATGGCTATAGATGTGTGGTATTATTTCTGAGGGCTCTGTTCTGTTCCATTTGTCTATATCTCTGTTTTGGTACCAGTACCATGCTATTTAGGTTACTGTAGCCTTGCAGTATAGTTTAAAGTCAGGTAGCGTGATGCCTCCAGCTTTGTTCTTTTGGCCTAGGACTGTCTTGGCAATGCGGGCTCTTTTTTGGTTCCATATGAACTTTGAAGCAGTTTTTTCAAATTCTGTGATGAAAGTCATTGGTAGCTTGAGGGGGATGGCATTGAATCTATAAATTACCTTGGGCAGTATGGTCATTTTCACAATATTGATTCTTCCTATCCATGAGCATGGTATGTTCTTCCATTTGTTTGTGTCCTCTTTTATTTCACTGAGCAGTGGTTTGTAGTTCTCCTTGAAGAGGTCCTTTACATCCCTTGTAAGTTGGATTCCTAGGTATTTTATTCTCTTTGAAGCAATTGTGAATGGAACTTCATTCATGATTTGGCTCTCTGTCTGTTACTGGTGTATAAGAATGCTTGTGATTTTTGCACATTAATTTTGTAACCTGAGACTCTCAGTTTTTTTGATTATCTCCTGGAGCTTACAGGGCAATCTGCTTCCTTCAAAGGGTCTGTGGGTTCTTCTGTCTTTCATGGTATATTTTTTCAGTAGTTGTTGGAGCAAAAGTTCACAATGTGAGTCTCCACATGCTGCTCTGTCTGAGTGTGAACTGCCACTTAGTCCTGCTTTCTATCTGCCATTTTCCTTCTCTCTCAGTCATAAAACTTTTCAGACTTGAATTTCTTTCCTTTTGAAGCAAGAGTCACAATTCCTACCTCCAGGGATATTGAAAGGACTGAATGACTAATGCATATGAAAGGGATTAGAAACTTGCAAAGTCTCCTCATATTGCATTTACTTTGTCTGTAAAGGGCTCTCCTCCACAGGCTGCTGATCACTCTAAACAGCTCCTGTATTATAAGAAAGGTTTAAAATATTTGAAAGATTATCAACTGTGATTATTTCTGCAGGAAAGAATAAAAGGTTAATAGAAAAATATAAAACTTAGCCAGCCATAACTCTACATAAGCACTGCTGATTTTTTAACTTGACTCTAAGTATTTTCTTAAAAGACCTTCAGGCAGCCCAGGAATAATTACCTAAATGATAATGAATACTATACTAGACAAAACAATATAAGGAAAATGATATATTTCAAGGGTTAAATAAAATTCACTTTAAGATCATGACATCTTATATGATCATAAAATACCATATGATGTTATTTTGAAAATAAATAAGTGTTTATTTGGAAATAAATAGTTTAGGAAAAGTCTTTTAATGAGAGAGAAGCTTGCTGTAATCTGAACCTGAAACTAAACTTTCTTTTTTTTTCTTTCTTTTTTTTTTTTTTTTTTGAGACAGAGTCTTGCTCTGTCGCCACCCAGGCTGGAGTACATTGGCGTGATCTCGGCTCACTGCAAGCTCTGCCTCCCGGGTTCACGCCATTCTCCTGCCTCAGTCTCCTGAGGTGGGACTACAGGTACTTACCACCATGCCTGGCTAATTTTTTGTATTTTTATTTGTTTTTTTTTGTTTGGTTTTGTTTTTTTTTTTTGAGACGGAGTCTCGCTCTGTAGTGGCCGGATCTCAGCTCACTGCAAGCTCCGCCTCCCGGGTTCACGCCATTCTCCTGCCTCAGCCTCCCGAGTAGCCGGGACTACAGGCGCCCCTCACCTCGCCCGGCTAGTTTTTTGTATTTTTAGTAGAGACGGGGTTTCACCGTGTTAGCCAGGATGGTCTCGATCTCCTGACCTCGTAATCCGCCCGTCTCGGCCTCCCAAAGTGCTGGGATTACAGGCTTGAGCCACCGCGCCCGGCCTCAAATGCTTTCTTTGCCTTGCTTCGGTGTGCACCTTATACAAGCTTTCCCCTTGGGCTCCAAACCACCCGCCGTCTGGCACTGCCTGATTCTTGAATCAAACTCCTAAAATTTTAAGTGCTTAGGTTTATCTTTTTTCTTTTTTTGAAATGGAATTTCGCTCTTTTCTCCCAGGCTGGAGTGCAATGGCGCGACCTTGGCTCACTGAAACCTTCGCCTCCTGGGTTTAAGCCATTCTCCTGCCTCAGCCTCCCAAGCAGCTGGGACTATAGGCGCCCGCCACCTCTCCCGGCTAGTTTTTTGTGTTTTTTAGTAGAGACGGGGTTTCACCGTGTTAGCCAGGATGGTCTCGATCTCCTTACCTCGTAATCCGCCCGTCTCGGCCTCCCAAAGTGCTGGGATTACAGGCTTGAGCCACCGCGCCCGGCAATTTTTTGTATTTTTAGTATTTTTAATAGAGAGGGGGTTTCACAGTGTTAGCCAGGATGGTTTCGATCTCCTGACCTCGTGAACTGCCCGCCTTGGCCTCCCAAAGTGCTGGGATTACAGGCGTGAGCCACCATGCCTGCCAACTGTCTTTAATTGAAGTTGAGGAAAAATTATACTATCTTGACGCTATAGAATGGATCTTGCCATAAGAAAGTATTTTTTAATTACTAATCTTTAAGACTGAAAACATTTTGATGTTTTTTTCTCTAACACAGAGAAGTAGCAGTTTGAATCTTCATTTATCTTTTCAAACCAAGAGAGATCTTTTTAAAGTTTATGCTTCAAGGTTAGAGTAGTTCTTTAACTTTTCTTTTTCCTTTCTCATGTCGAAGGACTTTGGCTCACCTGAATATATTTCTTTGAATGTTTCTTAGTATCAAAAATCAATCTAATTTATATTATATTTAATATTCCATATAATATAAACTATAGGAAACAAAACATTTTTGATACAAATCCATTAATTCTAATAAATTATCTTCATTCTTTCAGCTGTTTTAAAGTTTATACACATTTTTTCTTACAAAAGATAGTATGTTATTTAACTCTTAAATTTGAAAGTATTGTTAGCTTAATCAGGGCTAACAATATCAATTACTATATCTAATAAATTTGCTTGTATATTGAATATTACCAAAGACTTTTTTAAAGTTGAATTTTATGTCATATCTATGTTTTCAACCTTGAGTTAAGAGGTCTCATTTAAGTTATCAATCTTCATTTAACTTTAGAATATCCTTATTGATGTTGTCTGAGCCATTGATTTGCTTACTTTTCATTTCAGTTCTGGTCCTCAATAATATTGGCCCAAAGTTTTGTTGTTGTTATTTTGGTATCTCAAATTTTTTTTTATGAAAATTTTCTTTTTGCAGAATAAAGACAATTGGAAAATATTTTAAACTATAAAGCAGCAATATGACTGTATTTCAAAATATTTTTCTCCAACACTGAGAGACCATTAAACATCATAAGAGTTAAGATGTAGTTGAAATTGCAAAAATCTAGCAACCCTAAACTTCAGTATTTATGTTGCAGTTTTTAATTTTTTTTTTTAACTTTTATTATTGGTTTAAGAGTACATGTTGAAGTTTGTTATGTAGGTAAACTTAAGTCACAAGGGTTTGTGGTGCGGATTATTTTATCACCCAGGTATTATGCCCAGGACCCTATAGCTATCTTTTTGGCTTCTCTCCCTCCTCCTATCCTCCACCCTCAAGTAGATCCAAGCATCTATTGTTCTCTTCTTTGTGTTCATGAGTACTCACAATTTAGCTCCTACTTGTAAGTGAGAACATGTGGTGTTTGGTTTTCCATTTCTGCATTAGTTTTCTAAGGATAATAGACTCTAGATCCATCCACGTTCCTGCAAAAAATATGATCTCATTTTTATGGCTGCATAGTATTCCATTTTATACATTTTCTTTATCCAGTCTATCACTTGTTACTTAGGTTGATTACTTGTCTTTGCTATTATGAATACTACTGCAATGAACATTTGCATGCGTGTGTCTTTATAGTAGAATGATTTGTATTCCCCTGGGTATATACCTAGTAACGGGATTGCTGGGTCAAATTGTAGTTCTGCTTTTAGCTCTTAGAGGAATTGCCATATTGCTTTCCACAATGATTGATTAAACTAATTTACATCCCCACCAACAAGATATAAGTGTTTTCTTTTCTCTGCAACCTCACCAGCATCTGTTACTTTTTGACATTTTAATAATAGCCATTCTGACTGGTGTGACATGCATTGTAGTTTTGATTTGAATTTCTCTAGTGGTCAAGGATATTGAGCTTTTTAAAATATGCATGTTGGCTTCATGTCTGTCTTCTTTTGAAAATTGTCTGTTCATATCCTTTGCCCATTTTTTATGGGATCGTTTGTTTTTCTCTTGTAAATGTGTTTAAGTTCATTGTAGATGCTAGATATTAGACCTTTTTTCAGATATATACCTTGCAAATATTTCCACTCATTCTGTTGGTTGTCTGTTTACTCTGTTGATCATTTATTTTGCTGTGCAGAAACTCTTAAATTTAATAATATCCCATTGGTCAATTTTTGCTTTTGTTGCAATTACTTTGTCTTCATCATGAAATCTTGCCATTCCTATATCCAGAATGGCATTGACTAGGTTGTCTTCTAGGGTTTTTATGGTTTTGAGTTTGACATTTAGATTGTAATTCATCTTCTGTTAAATTGTGTATATGGAGTAAGGAAGGGGTGCAGCTTCCATCTTTTGCATGTGGCGATCCAATTATCCCAGTATCATTTATTGAACAGGAAGTCTTTTTCCCGTTGCTTGTTTTGTTGGCTTTGTCTAAGATCAGATAGTCATAGGTGTTTGACCTTATTTCTGAGCTCTCTATTCTGTTCCATTGGTCTATGTGGTTATTTTTGTACCAGTACCAAGCTGTTTCAGTTACTGTACCACTGTAGTATCATTTGAAATCAGACAGCATGATACCTCCAGCTTTGTTCTTTTTGTTTAGTATTGCCTTGGCTATTTGGGATCCATTTTTTTTTTTCCATTTTTGTTCCATTTGAAATTTAAGATAGTTTTTTGTAGTTCTCTGAAGAATGTCATTGATAATCTAATAGGAATAGCATTGAATCTATAAATTGCTTTGAGCAGTATGGCCATTTTAATGATATTGATTCTTCCCATGCATGCACCTAGAATGATTTCCCATTTGTTTATGTTATCTCTGATTTATTTGAGCAGTGTTTTGTAATTCTCATTGTAGAGTTCTTTCAACTCCTTTGTTAGCTGTATTTCTAGGTATTGTATTCTTTCTGTGGCACTCATAAATGGGATACCCTTCCTGATTTGGTTCTTGATTTGATTGTTGTTGGTGTATAGGAATGCTAATGATGTGTTTTTTGTTTTGTTCTGTTTTGTTGTTTGTTTTTTTGAGACAGAATCTCCCTGTGTCCCCTGGGTTCATGCCATTCTCCTGCCTCGGCCTCCTGAGTAGCTAGGACTACTCACGCCTGCCACCACGTCCGGCTAATTTTTTTGTATTTTTAGTAGACATGGGGTTTCACCATGTTAGCCAATATGGTCTGGGTCTCCTTACCTTGTGATCCGCCCGCTTTGGTCTCCCAAAGTGCTGGGATTACAGGTGTGAGCCACCGAGTCTGGCTGCTAGTGATTTTTGTAAATGATTTTGTATCCTGAAACTTTGCTAAAGTTATTTATCAGCTGAAGAAGCTTTTTGGCTGAGACTGTGGGGTTTTCTAGATACAGAGTCATGGCATCTGTAAATAGAGATAGTTGGACTTCGTCTCTTCCTATTTGAATGCCTTTATTTCTTTGTCTTGCCTGATTGCTCTGGCTATGACTTCCAATACACTGTTGAATAGGAGTGGTGACAGAGGGCATTCTTATCTGCAATTTTTTTACCTGCATGTCCCTAGTGTTCAGTTTATTCATTTATAAAATGAATTGATGTTATGTGGCATTCCCTAAGATCTCTTAAAAGCCAGCCTCCTAAGATCTACTTAAATTCATTCAGAGTGTTAGAAATTAGGAGCCCTGGGGGTGAAGAATGATTGGTTAATGGGTACAGTCATATAGTTACATAGAAGAAATAAGTTCTAATGTTTGATAGCAGAGTGGGGTGACTATAGTAAACACTATGCAATATATTTTTCAAAATAGCTAGAAGAGAAGGCTTGAAATATATCCAAGACATACAAATAATACATACTCAAGTGACATACACCCTAAATACCCTGATTTGATCATTACTATTCTAAATATGTAATGAAATTTCACATGTACACCATAAATTTTATTTTTACAATGTATCAAAATAAATAAGTAAAATAAAAGGTAAATTCATTAATAAAAAAATTAGGAGCCCATTATGATTGAATAATGTTCTACCAAACGAACCTAGTTCCTTTAAGTTGGCATGCCCATAACTTATTGAATATTGATTACACATCAGCAAAACAGTAAACAAAAACTATAACCTGCATACCACCATTTATATATCATTGGATTTTACAAACAAATAATTAAACAGAACTTTCACCTCTTTCTTTTCCCTTTCCTCTGTCCTTACTCATCACTCTACCATCATACATATTTATCCATTGTCTTAGTCTGTTTGCCCTACGACAAGAAAATACCAAAAACTGGTAGCCTATAGACATTTATTTATCATTGTTTTGGAGACTGGAAGTCCACTATTAAAGTGTTGGCAGATGTTATATCTGGTGAGGGCCGTCTTTCTGATTCATGGATAGCACTTTCTCTGTGTTCTCACATTACATAAGGGGTAAGACAGGTTTCTGGGTCCTCTTTTGTTAAGACACTGATCCAAGTCCTCCAGGAACTGCTACCATGATCTAAGTCACTTCCTAAAGACCCCACTTCCTACTAACATGACTTTGGGGGTTGGTATCTCAATACGTGAATTTCAGAGAGATGCATATATTCAGACCATAGCACTCATGTATTCTGATATGTTTTCCTGAGTTTTTCAAGCATTGGTGAAAGTGATATAGAGTTTGGTAACATATCATTGGGCCCTGAAAACAATAAAATGTGTTTAATTACTTGTGTAACTGTACTGAGCACCATATAGAACTTATAGCAACCACAGTTTGGTTTTGTTTAGTTTCATAATTATAAAATCAATATACTTCTTTCAAATGAAAGGTATCATGCTTTGGCTGGCAGACCTTTCAAACTGACCATTTCATGTCACATAGGGTGAACTACAGGAGAGTGCATATCCTAAGCTTTGCTTTCTTTTGACACCAATGGTGCTTAGCTCCTCAGTAAGCCAGTTTACTATTCTGTCTTTCTCTCTTTATTTGCAAAGCATAGATACTGATCTTTGTCTTGTGTGTGTTATGGAATTACTCTCAGGATCAAAGGAATTAATACTTATCAAAGTACCATGTGAACAATAAAATATGAGATATTTTATCCAAACTGAAATATTACCTCTTTGGATAATCTTCCTTAGATATCTGACACACATGATTACTTGCTTTCCCATACAGGGCTCATGTAAAATTCTAGGTTTTTTTTTTTTTTTTTTTTTTGTAATTCTCATGTAAAATTCTAGGTACAATTTTCTTTTTAAAAAATTGTAAGTGCAAACATATGCATTCTCTATTTCAAATTCTATATTCGGTAATTGTATTTCCATTTTATTCTATTACTTCCATTTATATGCTCACACAAAGCTGTAGAGAGCAGAAATATTAGGTAGTTTGATTGAATATATTTTGTAATGACTCTTTGAGAGTGACAGGTAATCTTTGGAAATCTAAATACTTTTAGATAGCAAATTATCTCCCAAAGTCCCTGGAAGCTTCCACTCCTCATATAGGTCAAATAAATCAGAACCTTCTTACTCTAACTTAAAGACCTATGTTAGAACTACATGAATTTGGCACTCCAAAACACCAAACATTAGCAATAGATTCAAATATATGTTCACAAAACAAAGTACAAAAAATTCATAATACAGGGTCATAATTACTTGTTATGTATAAATGATCATTGCCTTTAATTTGCAGATAAAGTATCTAAAATTCAGAATAAATGATTTTTTTTTCAAAATAACAGAATTAACCAAAAATAGAAGAAATTATGCTCAATTATTTGGATTCTGCTGGCAGGTATAAAAAAATCAGTTCACCTGAATCCATTTCAAATAGAAGACTCTACTCATAGGTACATTATAAGTAACTCTGCCATTTCTCTGTTAAGCACTACTAACTTTATTGTTTTTAATTTTTATTTTTTATTTTTCGAGACAGTGCTTTAATCTGTCACCCAGGCTGGAGTGCAGTGGTGTGATGTCGGCTCACTGCCACCTCTGCCTCCCAGGTTCAAGTGATTCTTCTGCCTCAGCCTCTTGAATAGCTAGGATTTACAGGTGTGCACCACCATACCCAGCTGATTTTTCTGTATTTTTGGTAGAGATGCGGTTTTGCCATGTTGGCCAGGCTGGTTGCAAACTCCTGGTCTCAAGTGATCCACCTGCCTTGGCCTCCCAAAGTGCTGGGATTACCAGCATGAGCCACTACTCCTGGCAACACTCATAATTTTAAAGTCTGGCTTTTGGACAGAAAGGCCAATATGCATCTTCTTTTGACCTTACTTCATTTCTACAATCACTGCTAGACTGAGTGCAAGGTGGTGTTACTTATGGGCTCAGATTGGAAGGGCTCAGGAAAAAAATGATTTCTTATTGCTTCTTATATAAAAGTAATGTCACAGAAGGGTTAATGAAATTTGGTCATTGATCGTGTATCCATTAGCTTGAAAAACATGTTCAGTTTAATGTCAATAATTTTAAAATTATTTGTGATTAAAATCTTACTTAACTTTTCTATAAAAGAAGAAAACACCCAGCAACCTTGGGAGGCTGAGGCAGGAGGATCACTTGAGTCCAGGAGTTTAAGGCTGCAGTGAGCTATGACTGTGCCACTGCACTCCAGCCTGGGTGACAGAAGGAGACTCTGTCTTAAACATTTTTTTAAAAATCAATCAAAGAGCAAAGGTATAATTCCTTAGATTTATTAATTGATGATTATGAGCATTGTCACCTTTTACAGTAATTATCTAGTATTATAAACCACATCATTTGAAACTGAGTTGGTATGGAGTGCCCACGTAAAAAAAGTAAAAGTAATATATTGATATTAATTAATCTTGATAATTATTTCTTACACAAGATTGGTCATATGAATCATTTATAATTTAATATTATGTAAATTAACATGAATATACTTCAGACATATTACTAAAATGATGAAGAATAATATTGTCATGATTTCTGTGAGTTTATTGTTGAGCAGATGATGAGGAGGAGAAAATGGAAGTAGTTAGTTCCTGTAGCTCAGTAGAACGTATGGAAATGAATGTTTTCATTAATTATCGGGAAAAATAATGAGGGAAATGTTCTTCTTCTCCTCAGAGAAGATTATTCAAATACCTGTTTTTGACAGGGACAGATAATTATTTAAGCATCTTTCATCTCTAAAATGCTATGATTATAAGAGATATTTAGTCTAAATCAAAGTTATTCCCTCTGATTATTTAGTACATATTTTACTTACACTGACTTTGAAGGAACTTACATTAAAAATCATGTTAGGATACAAATGCATGCCTTTTCTCCCATAATAATCCACAATTAATTTCTCACTTTCTATTCCAAATCGTTTGCTAGATACTGGACATCTTAAAACTGTTTACCCTCCTAAATTTATTTTTTAATTCATTGTACTTTTTTCTCCCATCTCAACACACTATCAATTTAGGTAAAGATAAATTCTATAAAATCTCTTTCAATTCAATTCAGTTCAAAAATAAATTGAATTGTGCATGATGTCAAAGGAAAACATAGCTGGTCAGCAAAGTGGTAAAAACAGATTTTACTCAGGAACTATTGCAATAGAGAAAGAGATTTCATACAGAACATGGCTTAGTTTTGAATACAACAAGAAAAAGAGGATTGTGGCTAAATCAAACTAGCAAGATTCTTGCTAAAGACAGGCCAGATCATCAAATATTACTTGAGGTATGGTGGAGGATGAGGAACCCAGTCAAATATTGTGAGTAATCAGATATAAAGTGTAATATATATTGGCTAAACTGAAACTGACTTAACAGGATTTATGCTAAAATTGAACAATGCAGAGATGTTTATGGAAGCCCTAAAGTTGGAGTCTGTTTCAGAAGAGAGTTCAAAAATTTTGACTAAAGTTTCATGAAAAAGAGAATATTTTTCAATATTTCCAGTACAGTGTTTGATGTTGATGATAGAAAGATTTTTAGGGGATGGCGCTTATCTTCAAAGAATTGGGTGTCTGTGAATCTGATTAAATAAAAAAAGAATAAACAACAGGAGAATAATGAAAGTACTGATGTGAAGTCAAGGAGGATTAAGAGGATTTTAGAAATAGTTCACAGAAGTGATATTTGAGCTGCATCTGGAAAGGTAAATTATTTGCCTAAGCAGAAAAGGAGACAATTTCAATACATAAAGGGAAAACATCTGTTAAATTGTAGGGTTGTTAAAGTCTAAGCATGTACATGAATTATAAAGAAATAAGAACTGAATATGAAAGGAGGTAGGGGTAGGAAGTAAAACCATACAGATAAGATAGCTTCAGATTTGACATGCAATTTTTCCCCCTCAGCAGATTGACAAGATCAAGAATTTTTAAGGAACTAATTTTGATAAAAATTTGAAGATTCACTTGGTTTAATATACAGTGGAAGCAGACGAGAAGTATACGTTGCTAAAATATTAATAATACCATAAATGAGGGAGTTCATGATAGCCTTCCTTTATTCATTATACGAATTATCATAAAATAATTTTAACTGACCTTGACACATTTTCTACCTTCTGCTTTCATGTTATATGGTTTATCATAAAATAATCTAATTTAATCTTTGCACATATTCTCTCTTCTACCTCATAGTGCATTTTTGATATATATTAAAATAATTATTAATCTTTTACTACATTGATTCCCCACTTCCAGCTATAGAATATACAATGTAAACCTGTGGTAAAAGATAAGTACCAAAAGACTACTTTATTCTTGATTATTTGTATACAGACATTTGGAACACATCAAGGACTTATCAACAGACTTTGCAGACATATTTAGTTAACATTATATACTGCCGCTAATTTAGTTGCACTCATGCAAAGGTACACATTTGAAACATAAACTACTTTACTATTATATGTACTGTTAAAGAATGATATGTTCTGAGTAACCAGTCACTGAGAAACTGTTAAACCACCATGATAAAGAATTAAACCTCAAATGCAGTATTCAAATTGTAAAGCATTTTTGGACTTAACAGTTGTGATTTTTAAAGGTGCTGGCTCACAAGATTAATATTTCAAATTTCTGATTTCATGTCATAGCTGAATTCATTTCTAGTTGATGAAAATAGAGATTGCACATATATATTTCATAAGATAAACATCAGATTGTTTCTCAGATGATAATGGTTACATAGCATGTAGCACGGTACTGGCAAAACAATCTTGCTATAGAAGATATCTATTATTTATTATTTACAAACTGCTAATTAACTAATCATTCACTCACTATTCTCTGTTAATCAACTGAATAGTCTATTATTTACTATTAACTGACTATGCCTCTTATCTATTCTTCGTTTTTAATTAAATGAGCGTGGGTGAATTTTTTTTTTTTTTTCGAGCAAAGAATCATAGCTATAAAATGAAAGTTCAGCCAATGATATGTACAGCCTACTCTGACTCCAAGATTCTATTTACTAGATGTTCATCTCAGTTTCAAAAAGTCTTTTTTTAAAAATATGTATATCTATTCTGAGATACTTCATTTAGTAAGTAGTATTTTTTGTTGGGTCTACAATGTGTTCACGATAATATGTCTACTCAGTTCAAAGAAACATAATTGGAAAAGAGGTGAGTGGAAGGTGTTCCCTATTTCCAAAAAGAAAAGGAGAGAAAAGCAGGTAAGCATTACTCTTGGAAATAATGATATTTTCAATAAGAGAGAGAAGAAGATGACGACTGATATACAATAATTCTGCAAAGATAAATGCTCATTTCCTGGCCTCTGCAACTTCATCCACTTTAGCTTTGAAAATAAAAGTTCACTAACACTGGTAAGAACAATTTCACCATCTCTTAGCATGTCCGAGATAGGTTTTATAGGTTTTATGCTGTAGGGTTCTTGGCAACAATTGTACCGTTCATCATCTTCAGGGCATCAGGACAAACTAAAACTGAAGTTTTTTTCTTTTTATTTTTCAAATCCAATTACATAAGGAAAATAAATTAAAAATAAACTATTGTGCAAATTCTTTGATATTTATATCTTTTTCACATTACAGTTTTAAAGTTAGAGACTATAAGGGACAGTTAGGAGTGTATGTATGCATATCTTTATTTCTGTTTAAATGTTAGAATTTCTTTTGTTTTATGTTAGGTCTCTGAACTACAGAACTGTGAAGCTTAATTGCTTAATTGGTTTTAAATTTTATCAAGTATATTTATGTTCCAGCTGAAGTTATAAATCATAAATTTGTGATGGCTCTAATTGGTACAAATGTGTCATTTTTCTTGCTGCCAAGAAAGAGATGTGAAAATTAAATTATTTTGATACATATTTTGCAAATAGTGGTGGTGGTTTTGAGGGCATAGTGAAAGAAAAAGATAATCAAGGAACTTAGGATTTTGTAAGAACAATTTTCTTTTTTATTAAGAAAGTTAGGTTTAAGTAGGAAAAAAAAACCTAAAGGAAAAAAGGAAATGTTATGTTGTGATCCCCAAAAACTCAGGCAAGACAATAGAAAATCAACAAATAGGATTGCATCAAGCTAAAAAACTTCTACACAGCAAACGAAGCAGTCAACAGAATGAAGAGGAAATCTATGGTATGGGAGATGATATTTACAAACCATATATCTGATAAGGGGTTAATAAACAAAACATCTAAGGAACATAAACAACTCAGTACCAAAAACAACAACCAACCAATTTGAATTGGCCTTTTTTTTTTCAAAATAAGGCATAAAAAGGCCAACAGGTATATGAAAAATTGCTGAATATCACTAATCATCAATGAAATGCAAAACAAAGCCACAATGAGATATCACCTCAAACCTGCTAGGATGACTACTATCCAAAAAAAAAAAAAAAAAAAAAAAAAAAAGTGTTGATGAGAATGTGAAGTAAAATAACCCTCGAACATTGTCGGTGGGAATATGAATTAGTACAACCATTATGGAAAACAGTATGTTGATTCCACCAACAATTAAAAATAGAACTGCCATATGATTCAGCAGTTCTACTTCTGGGTATATATCCAAAGGAAACAAAATCCGTATCTCAAAGAGATATTTACCCTCCTATGTTCATTGCAGCATTATTCAAAATAGTCAACATATGGAATCAACCTAAGTGACCACCAGCAAATGAATGGGTAAAAAAATGTGGTATATGATGGAATACTGTTTAGCCTTAAAAAAGAAGAAAAAAGAAATTATATGTATTTCCTCTTTAAATCTGTAACATGTTGAGTTATATTAACAGATAATTACACTGTTCATACATTTCTGATGAGTCCAATTGATCACACTACATTTCTATGCATTATTTGATACATTTTGATATGTTTATAAATATTTTATTTTGGTGAATTTATGATTATAAATTAAATTTGTTTATAATTTTCAATTCCCATATTGACCTCTGATTTTGTTTTTTAAGGTTATAACTGCATCGTATGACGAGTTATGTAGTAATCCTTCATTTTATCTTCTTGAGAACACTTTATAAGTCATTGAATTTACCTGATACTTTTATTTATAGTAAATTTATCTCAGTATGAGATCATAAGACATTGTCTTTTCTTTTCATACAGTAATAATGAATGCATAGCATTTTGATTGTCATATGTGTGTATGTTTTATGTATGAAGGAAGCTGTCAGAAAACATTCAATAGGACATGTTAGTTAAAATAGATTTGATATGTGCAATTCAGGTAAGAGTGCTTCGTATAGCACAAAAGAGAACAGAACTTTTTTCAACCAATCTCAGTCAAACTACTTTATTATCTTCTGGGATAAATGGGTTTACATTTGAAGGTATAGAAGGCATTTAATAAGATAAAAATACAGAAAAAGTCTATTTTACTAGCTCACATGGCAACATAAATCATTTCCCCTTTACCCCATGTCTATAACTTCAGTGTTACCCTCAACTAAGCCAGAAATTCTGTTTCCACGATAATTTTTCTCGATCATGTTTTCACAAAAGTATTTAGTTAGATTTGTGTGAGCTAAATAACGATGAAGATTAAAAGTCTCTTTACCTTAAAAACGCTGTATGTAGGGCCGGATGCGGTGGCTTATGCCTGTAATCTCAGCACTTTGGGAGGCCGAGGGAGGCGGATCACAAGGTCAGGATATCGAGATCATCCTGGCCAGCATGGTGGAACCCTGTCCTACTAAAATACAACAAAATAGCCGGGTGTGGTGGCGGGTGCCTGTAATAGCAGCTACTCGGGAGGCTGAGGCAGGGGAATCGTTTGAACCCAGGAGGCAGAGATTTCAGTGAGCCGAGATTGTGCCACTGCACTCTAGCCTGGCATCAGAGCAGGACTCCATCAAAAACAAACAAACAAACAAACAAACCTCAGTATATAATTCCTGCTAATAAAACTACCTCTATCTACTTTCTAGCTTTTTCTTTAGTGTCTTGTATCCCATCTCTAACTTTTTAAAGAATAATATATCTTGAAAAAGTCAATGTTCATTTTTAATAGAAATATAATTTTACTTATCAGCATTATTGGATTTAAAGGTGTTAATTTAAGGAACCAAAGTAAATTGAAATTCTGTGTCCCTCATCATCTCTTTTCTCTGAAAATGCTATCAAGAGAGGGAAGAATTCTATTTTCAGCATGTGTCGCTGAACTGACTTCATAGGCCTTGTCCCTAGTTGCAAAACACAATTATACTACTTACAAAGTACATTAGCACTAATCTCACTAATTTCATTAGACTGAATTATTTTTATGCATTTTGTTTGAATTGGGAATACAGAATTTATAGCAATATCATCTTCCTTTGGAAATAGCAAAAGTATGACATCTTTTTTCTATATTCATAATCACAAGGGGTCACATCGGAGATCAAGGGATGATCTAGTAATAAATGCTAGCAGGTGATACTAACATAGCTCTTCTTTACATTGTTTTTATAATAGCCTTAAAAATAATCCTTCACATAGTCCTCTGAGAGTCATTTTTTATTGCTATTTCCCATTTTGAAAAATTATTTGGGAATACAAGTAAAATAATTTAATTTTGAATCAATAGAAAAAGCCATGTACCACTAACATTCTTATTTTTTAAATTATATTTCGGTTTGAAGAAAAAAATCATTTTCTCATGCATTTGTCAACTGCTCTTTTGTTTTGACTTTAGAGTAGACATAAATAAAGGACGTATAGAATTTAAGTTATTTTTATTGATATAAAATAACTGTTCATTATATAATTGTAGTTACATTGTGTGAGATATAATTCATGATACATAAATACAACTTTGTTTCTTATTTTTCAATTTTGAAAATAAGTCTAAGTTAAATAAAATGTCCTTTCTGAGTCTTGTCTTTTCACACTTGCCTTTTTGTCCCAAAGTTATGGAGTTCGTAATTCTGTAAGCTTTTAATTATACAAAGACGTTAATTGCTAAATACAGTTGGAGCATAAGTGACAACATACCTCATTGTCTTCAATTTAGCTTGGTCTCTCCCTTAATAACACTGTGGATGGTCTTGACTCTGTCATTTTTCAGGTCTATCTTTCCTTTTCTATACCACAGACAGTCTGTCTTTGCACAATTCCCAAATCTGAATGAACTGTTGAAAGCTACCTCTAAGCAGTACTTTCACTTTTTTCTTTGCCAGCCTGGGAGATGTTCACTGGGTTCCAAGCTGCCGTGGCTTCCAGTGAGTTGCCATCGCCTGTGTCTCCACAGCCTTTGATGGGATCCTCCACTGAACATATTCACCTTTATGCAGATGCTGATGAACTTGCAGCTTCTGACACTTCGGTCTCCTGGAAACCCGTATCACTCAGGTAAAGATGGCCACTTATCTTTTCCAGTTTTTTAAACTTTGAAGCTTGAAATCCTTTATTCCATTCTCTACACAGATGCTATAGTTTGTGTGTTTACCCCTTTCAAATCTTATGTTGAAATTTAATTCCCAACATTGAAGGTGGGGCCTAGTGGGGCTTAGTAGGAGGTGTTCGGGTCATAAGGACAGATGCCTCCTGAATGGCTTGGTGCTGTCCTTGCAGAACTGAGTGAGTTCTCATTCTATTAGTTCAGGCAAGAACTGACTCTTAAAAAAGTAGCCTGACGTCTCCTCTCTCTTGCTTCCTCTCTTGCCATGTGACATGCCAGCTCCCCTTGCCTTCAGCCGGGAGTAAAATTTTCTTGAGGATTCCGGAGCTGAGGAGTTGCCAGCACCATACTTCTTGTACAGCCTGAAGAACTGTAAGCCAAATGATCCTTTTTTCCTTATAAATTACAGTCTCACATGTCTCTTTAGAGCAATGCAAAACAGACTAAATAACTCAATGCAATTTCTTCTTTGGCTTGATCCCCAAAATATTAAACAATAATTAAAACTTTCCTTTTGTGTTTTTCACCATAGCATTTTTCCTCTTTTGTTCTGGCACACACAAATTAAGATAGAGGGGTAAATTGAAGCTAGATCATAGGAAACAGTATTCGAATGCATCCTTCATTTGAGTTGTGGATGTTATTTGATTTATCTTTCATTTGTGCTAATGAGCTGTCACAGCGAAAAGTGCTATATAATTTCTTAATTTTCCAGATATCTTGAATTCTTAAGAATATCACCCTACTTGATTGTGTTGCTAAAAGTGCATATTGCTGTGAACTTTGAGTAATGTAAATCCCTAATTTAAGAAAACTACCTGTTTATACAATCACTCAGACCTAAATTCAAATATCTATATATGAATAAATATGTTTATGTATACAAGCATACACATATATATCTATATGTATTTATGTGTAGGTGTATAAATAATACCTACATTTGGATTATATTAAGAGATAGTTCATCAGAGCCATTTATTTCTGATAGGACTGTGTATTAGCCCATTTTCACTCTGCTGTAAAGAACTACCTGAGAATGGGTAATTTGTAAAGAAATGAGGTTCAATTGACTCACAGTTCAGGATAGCTGGGGAGACCTCGGGAAACTTGCAATCATGGGTGGAAGGCGGAGGGGAAGCAAGGCATGTCCCATATGGCACCAGGAGTGTGAGAGCAAGAGAAGGGAAGTGCCACAGTTTTAAACCATCAGCGCTCCTGAGAACTCACTATCACAAGAACAGCAAGGGAAAAATTTGCCCTCATAATCCAATCATTTTCCACCAGCCCCCTCCTCTGACACATGGGAATTACAATTCAAATTACAATTTGAGATGAGATTTGGGTGGGGACACAGAGTCAGTCCATATCAGACTTGAGATCAGGTAAAGTAATCAGGACAAATTAGAATACTACATGAATTAAATGATTTCCTCTGTTTTATACTCTCCTCCTTACATCCCCCATGCTGTTGTGAGACTGACCCTCATAAAAATTTTAATCTATGATTTCAACACTCTGTACAAATAACTCTGATGGCTCTCTTTTGCCTGAAAGAGAAATTTTCAACATTGCTTTAACTTTTTCTGAAAATAACTATAACAAATGCTCTTTATATAAATCAAATATGCCTATAAACACATGGCTATTATTATATAAGTGCTGTTTATAATTCATGGCAAAGATATGCTTGATCAACTGATTTATTTCCCACTACATAAGTATATCATCATGCAAGAGAATGATTATGACATAGATGGGCTAAATTGAAACCCATTTTAATTTATATTTTTACAAATATAAATTATGTATCCCCATATGAAATTAATGAGTGACAAATCTTTCTTGCATTCGAATGAATTACAACATCAGAGATAAGAATTATTAACTTGAGGGACAAATGTCCTACTCAAATGCAGTAGAGTCCCTGCACAATTCAGTCCATATTTACTTCTTTACCTTATTTTTCAATATTTTTATTCTATAATGATCCTCCAACGTACTTCTATTTATTATACCCAGGAAATTTTGTTTGTAACATTTTCCTTTCTTCTTTTGCTTTTCCAAGTTTTATCTCCTTTTACTTAATCCTTTATAGAAAGTATTTATTCTGGATCTTAGTCCAAAATAATCTGATCATTCCGTTCGAAAGCAAGTGGAACTTACTATTTTGAAAATGTATTAATTATATATGTAACAATTATATGCAGTGTAAATGATTAATTATATATGTTCCCACAAATTCTCAATAAATCACATTATACATATGTAGTGTGTGTTTGTGTATGTGCATGTGTGTGTGTGTGTATATACATGCTCTCACATGCCTGTCTGTGGGGGGAGTGTGTATATGCCCACAGGTAGGCATGTGAGAGCATATATATACATAGCATATATTTGTACTCCTGAATTCACAATAAAATATGTGTTTCTATCACCAGAGGTTATCTTGTTGTTTAAGACCATAAATTACCTCAATCTTCCCATAGGAAAATATTCTAACCAATATTTCTATTAATTCTGGGAATATACAATCTTGTGCTTTTACACTGCTGCCCATTGATTCCAAATTTCACAAATTTGTCACCTCTTATTGTGACTACCTACTTCCAGTCTCTTCTCACTGTGCTACGCAGACTTGAACATGCAATTCAGTCACTGCTCTCCATTTCTCAGAAATGAGAGATAGAAAGAGATAGGGAGGGGGGATATTAAATAAAATATTTCATTAGGCCATTCTGTTTGTCCCAGAGTTAAAAAATTCTTGAAGAAAATGAAGGATAGGACTCAATGTAGAACATAAGAAGTTAAGTTTTAGTAACAGGCAGCCCTGTTCCTTATATTCTTCCATCATTCTACTATCAGGAATTGTCTACTGAACACTCCACCTTGTAGGGTTTGTTGTCACTACAGTATTGCCTGTCCCTTTCTCTGTAGTCTTTCTTTTCCCTTCCTTCTCCTCTTTCTTCTATTTTAAAATTTCTCTTTATTCTGTAGAGTGTTTGTTGGCCATCTCCTTGCTTTTCCTTACCAATACCTGGCATCGACTCGTCCCCAGCTAAATTAACATGTTGAAGTTATAGCCCCAGTGTGACTCTATTTGGAGGTAGGGCTTTAGGAGGTAATTAAAGTTAAATGAGGTCCTGGTGGGGGGATGGTGTAATCTGATAATCTGATAGGACTGAAGGTCTTATAAGAAGAGAACTGTCTGTCTAGATCTCTCCCTCTCTGTCTCTCTCCATGCACACACTGAGGAAAGATAAGGTGGGGGCAATGCAAGAAGGTGGCCGTCTGCAAACCGGGAAGAAAGCCTTACCAGAAACCAAATTGGTACCTTGATCTTTCACTTCCCAGCCTCCAGAACGGTGAGAAATAAATGTTTTTTGTTTATGCCATCCAGTGTATGGTATTTTGTTATGAAATCCCAAGCAGACTAATACTGATTTGAAGTCCTTAAAATTCTAACTCCATAAAGATGTTCATATTATTCCTTAAACATAAGTAATTTTCTCCTTAAGAATAGGCTTTGCAACGGATGGTAGAAATAAATGTTATTTTTCACCTTTTTTGTATTCAGTTCAACCTATGCTACGGGATTCAGCATTTTGTTTGAGTCTGTGATGCTTATTAGAATGCCCTGATCATACTGGGAATGGATAAGATGAATAATAGTGGTAATGATACTAGAACTGGCTTGAGTACAACCAGTAGCTAATTGTCAAAAGTATACATTGCAATAAATTAGAATTGATCAATCTAGTTAATTGTCACATTGTTCATTTTTTATTAACTACATTTTTTGGAATTTTACTATCTTCATATATTTATACTTGCCTTTTAGTAAAGTTTATTTTCTTTTTAGCAAAATCACTTAAAGAAGAGTGTTTCTATTCAAAATGGAATTTTTAAAAATTTAGTTTTCATGTAGCTCTGACTAAGTCTTAACCATAAATTACTTACTCTTTCTCTCTCTGTTTTTGTTATATAGATTGATTTGCTGTCCAAGAATAAAAGTCATTCTCCTTAGCCAACAAGTTATCAATACTGAAGATTTTGACAGTATTGTCAAATCTTCTATTTTTTTCTATATTTTCTAGACAATCCAGACTGGCTCATTTTATTTAAAAACAAAGTCCAGATCAGAAAACGTCAAGTTACATATATATTTCTAAAAACATCTGATAACATCTGTGTTTGTTTTTCAATAAAAACACCAATTTTTATTTCAGTCTGAAAAATTCAGATCAATTTTACTCTGATAATTTGGAAATAGTCCTGTTGTGCTATTCCATTTAAATTGTTAAAGATATTCTTATTTCTATTAGAAGATTATAGAACATGAAAACTTAAGGCTCTTTTTCTTTCACGAAAAAAATATTAGTGGAAACCAAGTCATCTTACTTTTAGCTTGAATTGAAAACAAACCTACAACACCTATAGTTTTATTTTTAATTTTATTTTTAATTTGTATAATCCTTTAAGAATTATTAGTATTGAATCTGCGTTCAGTAAATTCTTGATCAGACACCACAACATATCCCCCAACGATAATTTAATGAAAGTTACTAGTTCAACCTGTGTTGGAATAAACATGTAATATTTTGTTTTATTTGAGATCTTAAAACTACTGGTCATCAGGAACTTGTAAGGGCTTTGAATCAGACTAATTTTATCTTTTGTGTAATCTTTTTAGTGCTGGCAACTTGGATAAGATAATTAACCTGTTTGAATCAAGCTGTCTACATTTATAAAGTGATGATAATTATACCTACTGCACGGAATTGTTCTGAGAGTTAAATTTAAAAATCACTAAATTGAGTGTGTTTTTCTAAAATTTCTAACTCTTCAAGTATTCAAAACAGAGTAAACATTATAGCCATTATTATTATTTTTAATAATTATTGCTGCACATACAAATAAAAATAGTAATTTAAAATACTAAATACAGGAAGTATAGATTCAGTATTCCTCCTGTATTTAACCTGTTAGTTCTTGGGAAATTAAGAAACGAAGTTGAAAAGTCATTGCTTATAATACAAGATACCTAAAAGACAGACCACATTCTACCTTTGAAATTATTAAGCCTGACAACCTTGTCCTACTTCTGATCTCCATACATTCTCAAGCAATAAATGTCTCAAAAGTCCCTGACCTGTCTTTAGCCATAAAATTATTTTTTGTTTGTAAGTCCTTATCTTCTCAAAATACGACTTAATCTCTATTTAAAGTACATTTTTTATGACATCTGTCTACTTCTTTCTACTTTTCCCAATTTAATCAGTATTTCTTTTCCTATTGACACAGAAAACATTGTATTGATATCTCTATAACAATATACAACATCAGGCATTATGAGCTCTCTACTTAGATTCTGCATCTAGACCATGAGTTTATTCAGAATCATTATTACTTACTAATTGTCTTTATATCCCAATGACTAGCAATAGGCTTCCAACAGATTGCATTCATAATATGCATTTATACATCATTCTCTTAACTTTTAAGAAATGATGCAGGGCACAGTGGCTCACGTCTGTAATCCCAGCACTTTGGGAGGCCGACAAGGGCAGATTGCCCGAGGTCGGGAGTTCGAGACCAACCTAACCAACATGGAGAAACCCTGTCTCTACTAAAAATACAAAACTTAGTCAGGCATGGTGGCACATGCCTTTAATCCCAGCTACTTGGGAGACTGAGGCAGGAGAATCGCTTGAACCCAGGAGGCAGAAGTGGCAGTGACCTTCTGCCTGGGCTCCAGCCTGGGCAACAAGAGCAAAACTCTGTCTCAATAGACAGATAGATAGATAGATAGATAGATAGATAGATAGATAGATAGATAAATAAATAAATAGACTATGGCTTTCCCAAAATTGTACAGTAAGGAAGATGTCATATATAACATTGTAAGTATAGATCCAATCAATATGAATAATAGCTGTATTTTCTAGTGTGAAAGAAACAAAATTTTATGATAAATTGAGTTTTTGCAATACTTAATTTGAAAAGAAACAATAAAACAGCTTATATTTCAAAGAGAAAAATGAATAACTTAGAGAGTAGTATAAGTTCAAACTACATAAAATTGCTGTTTCTTTTGGACAGAGCCAAAATGTAGAGAAGGCAAAAATCTATTCTCTCTCATTTCTGCATTTGAATTTTATGGCACCTGACAAAAGCACTCATCAAATCTTGTGGAAATTATCTTGATTTTCTTTCAGTTTTGCTTTCGATTAAAAAGCAGTATAAAATTCATTGCTTTGGTTTATTTTTCAACTCAACTATTTTGAAAAGTTTGTGTAGACATCTCTATGTGATGTATAAATACATTAAAAATACAGTACCTAAGTTATGAAATAGACAACATAACATGACTGTGCTGAACCCTTTCTATAGATTCATCTAGATCCCTTTTCCACTGTTCTCCCAACCTATCCTGTATCACCAGGAGGCTGACATTTCTAGGATGTAACAAAGGCTCTCCTTACTTTCTGACTGCTGATTGGTCAATGAGAGGCATGAGGAGATCAGAGAGATGACAGAAAGAGCTTATAATATTTTTTCTTTCAGCTCCATAACTGATGCATTTTTCTATACAGATCGATCTGTAGAGCAATTTTTCTCATAATTGTGTTGCACTACAATTTTACTTATTTTTTATATTAGCTAGTTCAAGATGTTCAGAGTAATTGCTTTCTCATATATATGAGAAAGTAACAGCATACATAATTATATATAATATACATATTTTATATATTGTTTCTATATATGCTCTATATAGGAAAAAATCTATAAGCACACACTTTCTTCACTTATTTAGTACAGTTTTATAGTGAAGTTATGTATCTTTAACTCGAGATTAGCATATATAAATGTGTTGTATTAGAATGTAATTGTGCATTTTTATACATTGCAGAAAAGATTTTACAAGTAAATAAGCACTTGTGTTTACATAATATATCAAAGATATAAAAAGTTCATTCTGGAAACACCCCATTTAACAACTAAGCATTAGCTAGTTCTTATATCTTTATATAAATGCATTATGGAAAAAAATGAGTATAGCCAAATTTTTCTTTCAAGCTCATGATGAAATTAATTTGTATATTATTGTATTATTTTTGAAGCAATATGGTTAAATGGATTTTTCTTCATTTTCTTAGAACTGTGTTATTTAAAATCCTGACTGTTTATTCGTCCAAATGCCATTCTCCGTAAGAATTCAAAGAATAATATATTATCAAATTTAGTTATTTAAAAGCATCCTACTTGCCATTATTGATACTTGTGATTATAACTTTTTAATTTTTTAATTTTTTAAAATTTACTTTGTCTTAGACTCTGTAAAATTGAACTTTTAGCACACATTTTATCATATAGTTCCCAAGATAATAATACATCTTATTGATTTGCTATTCTGTACTGGGTCTTATTTGCCTACATCTTCCTGGTGTCCATGACCCGCAATTAGCAAGCCTAGCACTATTCATAATAGCAAATACATGAAATCAACATAACTGTCCACCAATAGTGGATTGGATAAAGAAAATGGAATAATACACAGCCATGAAAAAAGAAACCATGTCCTTTGTAGCAATACGAACACAGTTGGAAGCCATTATCTTAAGGAAATTAACATAGGAACAGAAAATCAGATACCACATGTTCTCACTCATAAGTGGGAGCTAAGCATTTGATACACATCGACATAAAGGTAGACACTGCGGACTACAGGAGGGAGCAGAGAGAGAGGGCAGTAAGGGCTAAAAAACTACTTGGGTACAATGCTCACTACCTCTACCTGAGTGATGGAATCACTCATAACACAAACCTCAACGTCACACAATATACCCATGGAGCATACCTGCACACGTATCTCCTGAATCTAAAATGAAAGTTTAAATTATAAAATAATAAAAATTAGTTGGCTGAACTCAGATTTTACTTCTCCCACCTCCTGTTATTTTATGTCTTCTCTTTCTTATGAGAATATTACATTGATCATTACTTTCATTTCCTTCCCTGTGGTTCCTCACTTCCAGAATTAAATGTTATTTCTCTGCCAAATTTCAAATCTTACCTTGCACCCTTCTATCCTCTGAATTATTCCAGTTGCTTCAATTAACAGTTAAGCTAATATTTTTGGGCCGGGCGCGGTGGCTCAAGCCTGTAATCCCAGCACTTTGGGAGGCCGAGACGGGCGGATCACGAGGTCAGGAGATCGAGACCATCCTGGCTAACACGGTGAAACCCCGTCTCTACTAAAAAACACAAAAAACTAGCCGGGCGAGGTGGCGGGCGCCTGTAGTCCCAGCTACTCGGGAGGCTGAGGCAGGAGAATGGCGGGAACCCGGGAGGCGGAGCTTGCAGTGAGCTGAGATCCGGCCACAGCACTCCAGCCTGGGCGACAGAGCAAGACTCCGTCTCAAAAAATAAAAAAATAAAAAAAATAAAAAAAATAAAAAAAAAAAACAGTTAAGCTAATATTTTCACAGACTTTCAAGAAAAGTTTGAGACAACTTCCAATAATAATAATAAACCACATTTGTGTAGGTTAAGTATAATAATACTAAAATAATTGCTATATCCCTATTAAGAATAAAGGAGAGGACTTTTTATTAGGACTTAGAATGGAGGTGATTGATTGCATCATAACAAATAAATACTACATTTACATGTAATTATAAGTGATATTTAATGTCTGTTAATTTACCATGTAAGATGATTTAGTCTTCTCAGTGCATTCTAAGCTCACTGAAGGCAGGGAATTGACTGCACTTTTTGTGTGAATATGACACAGAGTCTATACTATATGTTCAATCATTGCAAATTCACTGACTAATTAATAGGGACGTTAAATCTGTTCCACAGTTTGTGGCTGCAGATTTTATTACTAAGATTTTATGGCTCAATTTATCTTTGTGACTCTTGTTTTTTGTCTTCAACTAAAATACATCATCTCATATTTTCTACAGGCCATGCTCAGGATGATCTTCAAATTGCTGGATCTACTCCGTTTAACACTTTAGGTTGTATGACTCTAAAGTTTACTGTTGTAACCAATAACAAATACCATATTTGCATGGTCATTAATTTCAGACACATACATGTAGAAGGACCATGAACCAATGAAATTGAACCCAGAGTAAGACAGAAGATTTAAAAGGAATTTTTTTCATATATTTCATTGGGCAAGTGTCTATTTTGAACAATTGATTTTTATTTTACTTTTCTATTTCTTTAATATCAGAGTATATTTGGCAGAATAGGAATGTCTATCTTTGTTTATTTTTGGATAGTAAATAGAAGAGTGATACATGTAAATGTGTCATAAAACTCACATTCTAATTATTAAAATTAAAGTTAAATGGTGATTTTTACTTTACATATGGCTTCTAAAACCTTTTTGTCTGTAACAAAATTGTGAGCACAGATACTATCAAACCCATAAATTCCAGCAGATTAACAAGCCTCTGTCAATTTTGCACCCTAGAGTTTTTAAATGTTTTCTGTTAAACAGCACATTTTTTTAGTAGTAATAGAAGTATTTTTAAAAAGACTATTGTAAAATACAGAAAGGTTTAGAAAAATTATTACTTCTACTCATATCTAACAAAAGTTAACGTTGTAAAATAAAAAGGTTAAAATACATTTGGTTAGAATGAAGAGAAGATAGTAAAAATAAACATTTTGTATAAAAACTACTAATCAGAAAGATTAGTTCCAAAGAGTTTGTACTAGATTTAAAAGATTTTTGAAAAAGTTTCAGAGAAATTAATATTTTAAAATTGTATGATAGATATTAATAACAATACGTATACATTTCCAGGTAGAGAAATTTATTATATCATACAAATAAGATAAAACTATCATCCTTTAATAAGAACAAAATAATTCTAGACATAGGGTTGTCACAGTGGCTGACATCTGTAATGCCAGCATTTTGGAAGACCAATGTGGGAAGATCACTTGAGGCTAGGAGTTCAAGACCAGCCTGGACAACGTAGCAAAGCCCCATCTCTACAAAAAGAAAAGAAAAAATGAAAAGTCAGGCAATGTGGTGAGTGCCTGTAAGTCCCAGCTGCTTCAGAGGCTGAGCCAAGGGAATCACTTGAGTACAGGAGTTTGAGCTTTGCGGTAACATATAATCACACTGTACACCAGCCTGGGCAACATTATTATTTTCTAGAATGAAAATAATTTTTCTAGACTAATGATTCTAGAAAATTAAGATATAGAAGGAAGATCAAAGATAATATATGTATTTATATGTATTAATTATTGATTATTTAACATCATTTTATACAAAAATAACACATCATGCTCTGGAAAAATATAGATGATAAAGTAAATACACCGTTGGAATTTTTTTTTTTTTTTTTTTTTGAGATGGAGTCTTGCTCTGTCATCGAGGCTGGAGTGCAGTGGCACGATCTCGGCAGACTTCAACCTCCGCCTCCTGGGTTCAAGCAATTTTCCCCACCTCAACCTCCCAAGTAGTTGGGATTACAGGCACCACCACCACACCCGGCTAATTTTTGTATTTTTTAGTAGAGACGGGGTTTCACCATATTGGCCAGGCTGGTTTTGAACTCTTGAGCTCAGGTATTCACCCACCTCAGCCTTCAAAAATGCTGGGATTACACGTGTAAGCCACCATGTCTGGCCACCATTGGAAATTAACGCATAGCTTTTTAACAACTATAAACCCCAAAATACTGGTCATGATTACAAAATATCAATTATGCCTCTCCTCTCACAAGAATTATCTTACCTAATCTGTATATGTACATTTGTGAGGTGGTTATATTTTCAGAAAACTATTACATAATTATTAAATTATTATGAATTTATGTATGCTAATTTGAATAAAAATTTTCCCAAAGGCTTCTTATTTTCAGTTTCATTTTATTACCCACCTGGTCAGCTTCACTTTTGTTGTTGATGATAATTATGATGTTATTGATTCCTATGTCTTACTTTCATGCCTTTGTTTATAGAAATTGCAGGAGAAATTACCTGGTTAATTGTATGCAGAAAGGAAGGTGAGTTATAAATATTATACATGTTTGTGTCTACAAAATGTATTTATTGTTCTAAAACATGAGTAATAGAATGACTGAACAGAGATCTAGGAGCAATTTAATTTTCACTGAAAACATCTGTAAGAAAGACATTGTTACAGTGAACTAGCGGTCAAATGCCAATTTGATTTTTTGTTATATGCTTAATTGTAATATTACTGTCTTTCCATTTCCTCTATCGTCTAACTCCCATATCTAGAATTTAAGATTTATGTCAATCTCTTACTCAAATCGTTATTTATCCAAAATTAACTATTTTAATCTCTTTTTTCTCTGTGACTTAGTGTTTTTTTAAAACATATTTTAAAAATAGATGTCATATTTTCTGGATATTTATACTCAGCTTTCATTTGAGTCCAAGTTCACTAACCCAGTTTTTATCACTTTCTAGTGTGTGGGAATACAGAAAGTACACAACTAGTAAAGACCAGAGAGAGAAATCAGAGATAGCACGTCTGCTCACATCCCTAGCAGACATCACAGGAGTATACATATCTGAAAACAAGTCTGGAAAATACTGTCCTAGAGCTGGACAGGGAGGCACCCTGATAAAGCACAGTTACTACAAAGAATGGGTAAGCAGATAGCGTATATGACCAGCAGTCTTTCACATCTGGGAATTCTTGAAAGTTCATTTATGTTGATAATTTTTAATTGAGATATCAGTTATGGATTATCTATATTGGAATCCTAGCCCTAGCCATTAATAGCTGTATGAAACTCAGGAAAGTTACGTATCTTCTCTGTAATTATGTTTCATCATCTATAAAAAAAGGGAGATAACAGCATAGACAACCCATTATAGGGTTGTTATGATAAATAAATAATTAATATATGTAAAAATCTTTATTTTCATTTTATTTTATTTTATTATATTAAGACAGAGGCTCACTCTGTCACCCAATCTGGAGTGCAATGGCATGATATCAGCTCACTGCAACCTCCACCTCCCAGTTCAAGGGGTTCTCCTGCCTCAGCCTCCTGAGTAGCTGGGATTACAGGCACTTGCCATCACGCCCAGCCAATTGTGTGTATTTTTAGTAGAGACAGGGTTTCATCATGTCGGCCAGGATGGTCTTGAATTCCTGACCTCAGATGATCCGCCTGCCTCGACCTCCCAAAGTGCTGGGATTACAGGCATTAGCCACCACACCTGACCAAAAATTCTTAAATACTTCCCAGATATATAGTGGGGTTTTTTTGTTTTGTTTTTGTTTTTTCAAAACAGGGTCTCATTCTATCACGCAGGCTGGAGTGCAGTGGTGCAATCTTGGCTCACTGCAACCTCTGCTTCCTGGGTTCAAACAATTCTCCTGTCTCAGCCTCCAGGTACCTGGGATTACAGGCACACACCACCACGCCCAGCTAATTTTTGTATTTTTGGTACAGACGGGGTTTTGCTGTGTTGGCCAACTGGTCTCAAACTCCTGACTTCAAGTGATTCACCCACTTCGGCCTCCCAAAATGCTGGGATTACAGGTGTGAGCCACTGTGCCTGGCCATGTGTTTTATGTTATACAGGATATTTATGTGAGTCTGAGTTGAGTGTGAGTGTCTGTGTGTGTGTTGTTTATACTTACATACATCTTACATACATTACTGGATTGAGCCTTATTGCTGTCCCTAAAGTGCCTGTGAGTTTTCATAGAGACTTAACATTTTCCCCAATGTTTATTATTAGGGATCTTGTGCCCTACCTAGAAATGTTAGGGTGTGTGCCTTTTTATATGCATTAAAATTAATAAAAATGTTACTATGAGCTTCATACTTTCATTCGCTCTTTTACTTTAACAATTTTTTATTGAGTATCTAATAAATTCTACACTTAGTAATTGTTACTGTTGATATTATGATTTAACAAGATAGATAATGTTCTTCCTTTCACGCTTTATATTAGATTGGATAAGACGGTATATAAGCAAATAAACAAATTAGCAAAATTAGTTAACTGTGAGTTATAATATGTGCTCTACATAAAAATAGGAAGGTGCTAAAATAATGAGAGAGGATTTGGTAGAGATTCTCTGAAGAAGTTAAATGTATCTTTTTATTTTAAGATGGAGCCAGCCATGACAAAAGTCTGGAGAAGAGTGTTACAAATAGAACAAACTAAAACTCAAATATACTATCATCAACATTTTTAAAAATGTCCCACATGCCATGCCTTTTCATAAAAATCAGACTTTAGCAGAATTTTGGTAAAGGTGGAGAAGCATTATAGAAAACCAGAGTAAATAAAATAAAAGTGACATTCTACTTTTAAGATTACTTTTTCCCCACCATTCTGTTTGGTAATGATTTTCTCTCTTCTTTCTGCTTTTGCTTTCTTCTCTTTCTTTCGTCCTTGTAATTTCTGACTTCTGATTTTTTTAAATAGACAGTAATTTAACCATTTCTTTTGTTACACTTGATTTCTTCTAATCTATGGATTATTAGTGCATAGGTTCTACCTCAAACTGATGATCAAGATAATTCCTTAAATAAAGATGCAGTCTTATTTAAAAAAAGTTTTTACTGCAGGTTGATTATTTATATATTATTATATTTCTACTGGCATACATCATTTAATTGCAATTCACCTTATAGTGCTTTGCAGAATTGCATTTTTCTTTTCTTTTTTTTTTTTACCAAGTGTAGGTTTGTGGCAACTGTGCATCAAGCAAGTTTATCAGCACCATTTTTCTAACAGCATGTGCTCACTTCATGTCCCTGTGTCATATTTTGGTAATAATTTCAATATTTAAACATTTTTAAAATTACTCTGATATATGTTATAGTGAACTGTGATCCGTGATTTTTGATGTTACCATTGTAATTGTTTTGAACTATGAGCTGTGCCCATATAGAATCGTGAACTGAATTGATAAATGTTGTGTGTATTCTGACTGTTCCACCGACCAGCTATTCCTCCATCTCTCTCTCTCTCTGTCCTTGGGCTCGCTATCTCCCGAGACACAATAATATTGAAATTAGGCCAATTAATAACCCTACTGAGGCCTCTAAGTGTTCCAGTGAAAGAAAGAGTGGCGTGTCTCTCACTTTAAATCTAGCTAGAAATGATTAAACTTAGTGGGGAAGGCATGGCCAAAGCAGAGACAGGCCAGAAGCTAGGCATCTTGAATCAAACAGTTGATCAAGTTGTGAATGCAAATGGAAAGCTATTGAAATGAAAATGTTATTCCAGTGAATGCATGAATGATAAGAGAGTGAAACAGCCTTATTGCCAATGTGGAGAGAGTTCAATGGTCTGAACAGAAGTCAAAAGAAGCCTTCTGCATAAGTAAAAGTACAAAGTGAAGCAGCAAGTGCTGATGGAGAAACTGCAGCAAGTTATCCAGAAGATCTACCTAAGAACATTGATGAAAGTTGTTACACTAAATCACAGATTTTCAATGTAAAAAAAAAAAAGAAACTTTTATTGGAAGAAGATGCCATCTAGGACTTTTATAGGGAGAAATATGTCAATGTATGACTTTACAGTTTCAAAACACAGTCTGACTCTCTTGTTAGGTGCTAATATGCCCGGCAAAGTTAACTTGAAGCCAATGCTTATTTACCATTCTGAAAATTCTAGGGCTCTGAAAAATTATACTAAATATACTCTACCTGTGCTCCATAAATGAAATAATAAAACCTGAATGACAACACATCTGTTTACAGTATAATTTATTGAATAAGTTAAGTCCATTTTTGAGACCTACTACTCTGAATAAAAAGGAAAAAGACTCCTTTCAAATTATTCCTGCTCAGTGACAATGCATCTAGTCACCCAAGAGCTCTAATGTAGATGTACAAAGACGTGAATGTTGTTCTCATGCCTATTAACACAATATCCATTGTGTAGCAAATTCTTCAAGAAGTCAGTTTAGCTTTCAAGTCTTATTGTATAAGAAATACATTTTGCAAAACTTATGTCATAGATAGTGATTCTACTTCTGCATCTAGTGAAAACAAATTGATAAACTTACGAAAATGATCCATCACTCTAGATGTCATTATAACCTCTGTGACTCGTGTGAGAAGGTCAAAATATCGGCATTAACAGGAGTTTGGAAGAAGTGGATTCCAATCCTCATGAAAGACTTTGAGAAGAAGTGAAGCCTGCAGATGTCACTGAATTATTGCAATCTCATAATAAAAGTTGAGCAGATGAGTTGTTGCTTCTTATGGATGGTAAAAGAGAGTGGTTTCTTGAGATGAATCCACCCCTGAGGAAGACGCTACACATTGTTAATATGACAACAAAGGATTTAAAATATTCCATAAACTTAGTTAATAAAGTGGCAGCAGAGTTTAAGAGAATTGATTCCAATTTTGAAAGAAATTATACTGTAGGTAAAATGCTGTCAAACAACATCCCATGCTACAAAGAAAAAAAAAATCTTTCATGAAAAGAAGAGTCAAGTAATGCGGCAAACTTCATTGCTGTCCTTTTTAAAGAAATTTCCACAGTCACACCAGCCTTCAGCAACCACCACCCTGATCAGTCAGCAGTCACCAACATTAAGGCAAGACTCTTTACCGGTAAAAAGATTATGATTTGCTGAAGGCTCAGGTGATCAGTAGTATTTTTTAGTAATAAAAATATTTTCAAATTAAGATATGTAAATGTTTAATGCTATTGCGCACTTAGTAGACTACAGTAGAGTATAAACATAACTTTTTTATAAAGAAAACTTAATTTTCTTATCAGGAAAAATGTGAATTATACCAATACTTACCTTACATGGTTATTATGAGGTTTAAATGGATTTCTGTATGATTAAAATGTATAGAATAATGCTGAGAAATATGTATTATATAAGATTTATTGATATATTTATTATTGGTGAAAACACTTCTCACCTCTATCACAGTTTTATTGCTCACTTCAGTTTTGGATTGTAATTTCCACCATTTTAGTTTTTTATGAATCAGATTCCATATATTTACTATAGTATAGAACTCCTAAAATATACTTATCTTCTGGTTGGAGTTTTTAAATTATTTATTCTTTATTTTCTGTAGTTGCAGTTGTATTAAAGATAAGTATACCTTATATGACTATGTTTTGTGTGGTAAGTTGAAAGTGATGCAGATTTTTATGGTACAATAATAATAAATATAATTTTGGGACTAATAATAAAAGCAACCATTTAGTAAGTCATGAAATACAATGTTGATTTACTAAATATCTTATTATTATTATTATATCATTTAACAGTCATAAAAATTGTATAGAAATAAATAAACCAATATTCACTCATTTGCTCCTTTGTAAGCTATTTTGTGTATAGTTGTAATGGTCATGTACTCTTTCAGTTACAAAAATTACCACAAACTTAGCAACTTGAACACACATCTGTTATTTCAGTTTTTATGGGTCAGAAATTCTAACCTTTCTGCTCCAGGGGCTTCCATGGGGCTGCAATGAAAATGGTGGCCAAAACTGGGATATCATCCAAAGGTGTGACTAAAGAACAATACACTTCTAAGCCCACTAACATAGTGGCTGGAAGGATTCAGTTTCTTTCAGGATGTTGGACCGAGCAGTTCAGTTTCTAGCTAGCTGCTGGGAAGAGGCCAGCCTCAGTCATTTGCAACGTGGGTATCCCCAACATGACAACTTCATTCAGTAAAGCCAATAACAGAGAGTCTGATAGTAAGAGGGAAATCAATATTATTATAACGCTCCTATTATGTAATCCAGTAATTGTGCTCTGTGTTATTTACCCAAAGGAGTTGAAAATTTATGTCTCTACAAGATCCTGCACACAGATGTTTAAAGTGACTTTCTTCAAAATTGCCAAAACTTGGAAGCAATCAGGATGCCCTTCAGTCAGTGAATAGACAAGGTAATATTATTCAATGCTACAAATAAGTAAGTTACCAAACCATGAAAAACATAGAGAAATCTTAAATGCATATTAATAAATGAAGAAGTCAATTTGAAAAGACAATATACTGTATGATTTCAAATATAAGGCATTCTAGAAAAGGTGAATATAGGAACATAGTGAATGGTTTACCAGGGGTTGAGGGTAGGTGGAAAGACCCATAAACGGGTGGACCACAGAGAATTTTTAGGGCAGCGAAAACACATGCTTATGATACTATAATGTTGGATACATATCATTACACATTTTTTAAAATCTGTAGTATGTACAACACCCAAAGTTAACTCTAATATAAACTATGGACTTTGGGTGATTATGATGTGTCAAGGAAGGTTCATCAGTGGTAACAAATGTGTTCTCTGGTGGCACATTACTTTTGTTTCTTCTTTCTTGAGAGACAAATGGAAATTCTAAGATTGAAGAGTTTAAGTAACCAAATCCCTCAATGCATGGGCAGGCAAAACTGCATACAGAATGGTGATATTCAGCTTTCTTTAGATCTCACTCACTATTTTAAGTAAATACTTATGCCTATAAAGAATATTTAATTTGACTGGGAAGAAAACACATTAATAAAAGATCTTAGGACTGAACATTTCCATCGCATGTTCTGATTTGTCTCATTGATGAAATACGTTTTTGGCACCAATTTTTACACGTAAGTTGGTTTAGAAAACATTTGATCGTACATGCTTTTGAGATCATTCCCTTCGGGGTTCAGAATAAAGTATTTATTTAGAAGTAAGCAATGATGTTAATGTAGAAACTCTTTGTGGTTAGTTTGCCTTTTAAATTCTGCCTACACAATTTATTTAAAAACATTTCCTAGTGCCCTTCCTTTAGGCATTAAACTTTTTACGTTTTTTTTTTTTTTTCCTCTTTTGACCTGCCTTGCAACTCAGAAAAATTATTTTGAAATAATTATCCCAACAGAACTTAGTGATCGGTACATCAGTAGACTGCAGACTTGTACGTCTTGGGAGCAAAATCAGCAAATTAAAAGGGCATTTTATGAAGAACAGGTCATTTAGGATAGTTCAACTCCTGAACCTGCAAGCAAAACCATAACAAAGTGCTATTTTCCTAATGTCCTTGAATATACCGGAACAAAGTCTACTCAAGTATTTTACACAGAGAGCTCTTTTCATGAGAAATTGGGTCAAACTATTAAATTCACCTCTGTTTGATGTAAAATAAAACTGCTTATTGCAGATCTAACAAAACACTCAGTGTCCTATTAGATTGCCTTCAAAGAATGTCCTAGATAACCTTAAGGTAATTTAAAGCACAAGCTAACTTCAATCCTTCTTGTCTATTATAAGTCTCAAGCACATTAGAATACATTTAAAAATGCAGTCTTGCAAAAACACCCATTTCTTGCTGATTATATGCTTCTTTTCTATTGGTCACCTATGCTTTAACTTCTCTGTGTTTCGCATATGGCCAAAACTGATCAGGATAATTAGAGGAAAAAAAAAGAACTAGGTTAATTAATACTAAATTGATGAGGCTTTGAAAGTTATATAGGTATGTATAAAGCACCTTTTTTTTTTTTTTTCTGTAAGATAAACTCATCTCTGTGCTATCTCTTTTTTCCTCCCCTTACTCTTCAGTGTCACTAGTAGCTAACTTCATATAAAACTCAGATTTTTTTCTTTCATTTTCGAAAACGATAGAAGGACACAACGTTAACCCCTACTTTATATATAAATTCTTGTGAATAAAATAAAAATGTTTCTCCAATTATCAGAATATTTATAACACATTTGCACCATAAAACAATGCTACTTGAGAGCATGTGTTATTGGATATATTGTGCTCTACATTTCTTTGTCTGTAAGAAATCTTTGTCTGTAAAGAACCTGAAAGCTTTTGTGCTATTCTATAGTAAGGCAGCAACTAGAAGCTCTTACACATGTTGGAGAATTCCTGAAAATTATTATATTTCTATGAAAATAGATGACATCATAACAGTGAGAAAGTTTTGCAGCATAACAGAAGATCTTTAAACGTATTGGCTTAAAGAATACCATGTTTATTTCATTCTGAATCTGCATAGTTCTTCTCCTCTTGGTCAAGCTTAGCTACTTTAGCTGGGCTCACTTACAGATCCCTTTTAAAGGTGCTAGAATATACCACCCCAAAATATGTTGCTTTGACCTAAGAACTACTTCTAAAGGCACTTAAAAAATAGCAGACACAAGAAAGATATTATATTCTTCTCCTTTTCTTCCTGAAACAGAAGGTTAAAAACTCCTATATAAAAGATGCCTTCCCTGTATCGTGAGGATAAATATAATTATTCAAAAGGGAGTCATAGCTGAGACAAATCTGTATACACAGACCCAGTTAAAATAATTCTTATCTTCCACACATAATTTAGTTACCTTTTCCCCATAACCTCTCTTTCTTCATAAGTTTTGTCCTTTCTTTGGGTCTTCACTTTCTTACATTGGCTCCTGTGTCACAAAAAACTTAAATTTGTATGTTTTTCTCCTTTTAGTCTGTCTAATCAATTTAATTCTCATGTCCAGTGAGGGACCCTAAGAGGATAGCAGTAAATGTTTGCCTCACCTACACTTACAGTTAGCAGATTGGCTAGGGCTTGGGCTGCAATGGATGGCCTCATTTATATGTTTTATATTTGCTGGTTTTGGCTGAGAAACCAGCAAATGGAATGATTTGGAGGTCAAATCATTCCTCATCCCAGGGATTCACCTAGCCTTGACTTGTTCATATGGCAGATCAATTCAAACAGCATTGAGAGTGCAGGCCCCGATATCCACAAACATTCAGTTTTGCCTTTGTGAAAGAGGCTAATTTCCTATTTGCCAAAGAAAATGACAAGGCCTTCTCAATTGTAAGGAGTAATGAACTTTCTATATTTTGATAAAATGAGCTAAAAAAATTCAAAATACAAATCTGATGTATGAAACGTAAGAACTTGTGGCCATTTTTCTAGTCGGCTAAAACAACACACTATATTCATTTTTTTCTATTTTAAAATGAAAATCAATTGTTATGCGTTAAAAGGGATTTAAAATTGTAAATTGTAATTGAAGTTGTGATTCAGATTTCATAATCAAAAATTATAATTCAAATTATTTTACTTATTTATTTTGTATCTACATTTATAAAAATGTATTCTATTGTTTAATAAATTATAGGGGCTTTAAGTTTGATGTAATGTTTCTTTTACAAACTGAACCTATTCATGGTACTTAGATTTTTTTTTTTAACCTTAATTTAAGGGGACCATATAGTTGATTAAAGGTAAATGAAAGTAAGAAAAATATTTAAGTTGGATTCTATTTTGATAGTATAGATCGTTATTCTATATGAATTGGTTTTGGAGATATATCTGTTAAGATAGACATTCTAATTCTTTCCCGTATTTTTCTCTTGTTTTGGCCTAATATTGTTTTCCACTAGAATTTAATTTGGGGGTTGTAGTAAACTGTAATATGTTTCCCAAGTTTTTATTTTCCTTTCTTAAGAGATTCATATTCAATTAATACACTAATATCAGACTTTGTCAGGTGACTTGTGCTTTCTCACCCAAAAGAAATACTAAATTTTGCTTCCTAATTTTGTCATAATCAGTCATATGACTTTTTTTGGTTAACCACATCTGAGCAAATGTAGCATGTGCCACTTTTTGGCAGAATTTTGAGATCCCCCTTGTGACTCCATCATAGCTCATAGTTTTCTTTCTGCAATGTTTAGGTGTGTCCCAGGTAACATGCCCTTCAGATAGCGCCTTATTTAGAAGGAGATGTGAGATAGATCCAAATCTAATCCTCAATATACGTATAAAATGAGACAGAAATAAACATCTTTACTGAATGTCACAAAGATTTTCTTTTTCACTATTACATAACTTATCCGATGTTTACTGATACAGAAATGAGTTAGTGCATTCAATATGAGAAAATCTGTGATATGAGTTATTGACCTGAAATCATGCAGTGTGTGTTAAGGATATGGTTGTTGGAGTCTTGAAACTGGTACTTCGTGCTGCTCTATAGTCACAATATATTAGTGAAATGTTTCTTGCAATATCATATAAATTAAAAAGAAAACGCAACTGATAAACGTAGTTTGAGGTGAAGAGAAGGGAAAACAATGTTGTTAGGTAATATTTTTACTCTTGGTTCCCTTTGACAAAATACTTAAAGAAACCAATCAGCTTAGAAAGTAATTGACTCCCTCTTATGAGTGAGAACGGGGACATAGGTAGGCTTTCATCACACACCAGGGCCTGTCAGGGAGTCAGGGGCAAGGGGAAGGAGAGCATTAGGACAAATACCTAATGCATGCAAGGCTTAAAACCTAAATAACGGGTTGATAGGTGTAGCAAACCACCATGGCACATGTAGACCTAGGTAATAAACCTGCACATTCTGCACATGTATCCTAGAACTTAAAGTAAAATAAAAAAATAAAAGAAAGTAATTGAGAAGATGTAAGAAGAAATGCAAAATAATAAAGTCCAGATATTACAAGACTTGCAGAAAGAAACACCTGAAGAAGAAATTGTTAGTTCAACCAAAAGTCAAATCTGAGTGGCAAGGCTCATTAAATTACAGCACCATGGCAAAAAGCAAAATCAAGGAAGTTGCCAGCCTAAAAGAAAAAAAAAATTGTCAATGTCAATATTTTATTTTAACTAAGTTTCTAAAAACTGTCCCAGGAACTCTGGTTCTACAGCTTGGGCATCCTGTACCTTGGGCAGCTTGGGTATAGGCATATGCATATACCAAGTATGAAAACAGAGTATAATTCAGTCATTTACTGTCATCAAGCTGAAGCAAACTTAAAGAAGAATAGTATTTAAGTATGTAGGTTGAAATCAGATAATTTGGGTGTAAGCCCTGTGTTTGCAAATTTCTAGCTATATAACCTTTGAGTATTTATTTAACTTTTTCAGGCTTATTTTACTCTCCCCAAAAATTGAGACTAAAACTAGTATCTACAACTAACTCTTGAATTATTAAGGATTGAGTAAAGTTATATGCATAAAAAATTAACACAGTCCCTAGCAATTAGAAATTGCTAAATAAATGGTAATAATTTTTATATTTTTCATTGATACAAGTAAGTAAGTAATTTCCTCGGACCGGGAGACAGTCTTTCTAGAACTGTTACAAGTCGAGCAAGCTGATATATACCTCTATGACTCTGTCATAAATTGTTGTTTAGTATCATGAGCCACACTGCCTGGGTGTAGAATTTGTGTCCTGTCATCTTCCCAAATACCTAACTAAAGGTCATTGTAAGAGGAAAATGCAGCAATATGTGAAGATGCCTGGTACATAGCAAGAGCTTAGTAAGCTTTCCTAATATCAGTATCATCATTGGTGATGTTGTGTTGCTGCAAACTGAACAGTCCTCTGAGTGGCATTCTTTCTTAAAAATATGTTAATAAAATCATTTATCCTAAAATCAAGTACCAGGGATCTATCAGGCATCTGTCCTCCTGAAGATGACTGAGAAATCTCTGATACAAATGTGTTGATTCAAATTTTATTTGATATTTCCAGTCTCACTTATAAAATGTGTTCATAACATGTATATGTTGTGTATGATGTTCTGTACTTTCTGCAATTTGGTATAGCTTTGTACAAGCGTGTGTGTGTGTGTGTGTGTGTGGATATTCCTTTTTCTGAGGCCATATTTTGGAATTGTGATCTAGTGGAAAAATTATGGGATTTCAAGAAAGACAGTTTGTTTGATTACAATATGCTATTGTGTGAAGATAAGTAATTCTTCAATATACCAGGTTTTTCATCTATAGAATGAGAATAATACTAGCCTTGTTTATGTGTTAATTCTGTTAAAATTCTATTAAAAATAACAGAATTTGGGAAAATATTGTCTATTACAAAATGTCATAATTATTTCATCTGTTTCTTGATCATGTATTAGATAATGTGTTTTGTATTAGCTGGCAACTTGGTATTCTCTTTATCCGTTTATTGAAAACAGTGGAGGTCAGACCTATCTCATAGTATCAATATTTTTCAAAGTTTTATGTAGGGCATATTAATGTTCCGCAAGTTATTATAATAATTTAGGAATATTACAACAGTGTTTCAAAATGTGTGGTATATAGGGATATCATAATTAATGAGTCACTGTAAAACAGACAAAATTATTTTCTTCAAGACAATTTGATCATGTAGTCAACAGTTGGGAGTTAGAACTGTAGTAGTCAAATAGTCATTACTGTGACCTAGAGTTTAAGAATCCTTTTTCTTCATTTGTACTCCTCTATTTTCATAATTACAAAGAATTGGCATAAGTGAACCTAAATATCTAATAAATAACAAATGTAAATGGCATACACAGAATTCTTGACATGTCTTTGGGCCTCATTCCCAAACAAATCTCTTCTTTCCCCAGTACCCCTATTTCAGTAAATGTCATCTCTATGCTTCTAGGTTCTCAGGCAAACCCTAGGAACCATCTTTGAATACATACCTTTTGATATTTAATCCTTCAGCAAGCCTTAGACAGCCGTCTCTATCAGTAAAATATATTTTTAGCCCAACTACTTCTCTCCATCTTCTCAAATAATTTCTTTGTCCAACCCATCATTTTTCATTTGAAGTACTGAAAAGTCTCTTCAAATATTTCTATGTTTCTATTCTTACCTTCTTATTAAAGTACCTATTTATCAGCTGGAGTGACTTTATTAAACATAGTTAAGCAGATCATGTTATCCCCTATGTCAGTATCCTCCACTATATTCCCATGATGCTTAAAATATAAATCTAACTTCTTCTTTATCAGGGCCCCAGGTACTTCACAGTCTGGCCTCTGTTGGTGCCTGAGAACTCAGGTCCCATAGTCTGTCCATACTCAGGGTTCTGTCCTAAACATCATGTCACTCTCACCAAGCTCCTGCCTCCTCTATGCCTTTCATTTGCTAGGAGCACTCTGGCTCCAGATGTCTATATAGCTGAATTTGTCTTATCACACAGGTCTTAGATCATAGACTTCCTTTAGAAAAAAGAAAAGAACAGTTTTCTCATACCAATCTAAAGAATCTTATGCCCCAGACATTTACTGTCTAAAATATTACATTGTGCATATTTTTTTACTGCAGTTACTAATGTCTTAAAGTATCTTATCCAGTTATTGGTTTATTGTTCAATTTTCATCTCTGTATTTTCATCTCTGTATAACAAAGTATATACATAAGCAATATCTGTTTTGATTGTCCCTGTAATTCAGTGTCTAGAGTAGATCTGAACAAATTTGTAAAATATTCAATAGGTTTGTTGAATGATATGTTAATATATTTTTCTCCTTTTTGAATCAAAGTAGTTGTATTTTTGCCACATCACTTTCTTTAGTGGGTTACTGTGCAAAAATATTCAAGTCCAAAGGCATTTTCATAATGTCTGTAATGATTTTTGCTCTTTACTTTAAAAATACAATATATAAAACATTCAACAGAAATTAATGTTATTTACAGTATAACATTTCTGATAAATGTTGTATATACTGTATTTTTAAAATAAAGAGAGATTCACTTTATATCAGAAAACTCACATTTATGTTTACACTTACTTTTCAATAAGTGAGCAATACTTAATCAATCGTTACTAAGAGCTTTCTGAAAAACATAATTTTCACTGCAGTAATCTTAGATATCAAGAGACTTGTTTGCATAGAAAATCATAGAATTATGTATTAGTTTCTGGTCATTTTCCAATATATTTATATTTTTAAATGGAGAACAATATAGAAAATAGGCATGCTTCCTATGAAGGTTTTAAAATCCATGATTAATTACATAATCTAATTATAGAATAATCATGTTTTAAAAATAGTCACCTGTCATTTAAAGTAATTAATTATGCCTTGTATAAATAGATCAAGAAACAAAAGAACATATGAGGCTGGGCACGCGACTCACGGCTGTAATCCCAGCATTCTGAGAGGCCGAGGCAAGTGGATCACGCGAGGTCAGGAGTTCAAGACCAGCTTGGCATGGTGAAACCCAGAATCTACTAAAAATACAAAAATTAGCTGGGCATGGTGGTGTGTGCCTGTAATCCCAGCTACTCAGGAGACTGAGGCAGGAGAATCACTTGAACCTGGGAGGCAGAGGTTGCAGTGAGCCGAGATCACACCATTGCACTCCAGCCTGGGCAACAAGAGCGAAACTCCATCTCAAATAATAATAATAATAATATATTAAAAAGGTTGATAAGAATGTTTTATGGCACTTTCTTCAATGCTGTAAAGAAGGAGATTAAAAATAAATAAATTAACTGAAACTTTGATAAAACAAAGAGCAGAAATATTGTGTAGGTATTTTCAAATAGTCGCTGTTTAATACATTCAATGCTCTGCTTATAAATTTAAGTTTGGTTAATGTTCTGAAATGTAGAATTATTCAATGAGATATTATAGCATGCATGAAACAACATTTATTTATGAAACTTTGCTTTAGCAGCTATCAATTGTTGGTGACCTTGGAAAAGTCACACAATATTGCTGAATTTCATTCACATATTTGTAAAATGAAGATAAATGTGCTTTTTATGGGTATCGTCATGCCTGGAGTTATTTTCACCCCTGTGACATTTTCCTCTGCACTATTTATTTTACCCCATCCTATAATGAATTTTTCTTGGGCACTGCCAATTGAAGTCTGAATTCTTCTGACTCACTCTATCACCCAGGCTGGAGTGCAGTGGCATGATCTGGGCTCACTGCAACCTCTGCCTCCTGGATTCAAGCGATTCTCCTGCCTCAGCCTTCTGAGTAGCTGGGATTACAGGCGCGCACCACCATGCCTGCCTAACTTTTTTATTTTTAGTAGAGACAGGGTTTCACCATGTTGGTCAGGCTCGTCTCAAACTCCTGACCTTGTGATCCACCCACCTCGGCCTCCCAAAGCGCTTGGTTTACACGCTTGAGCCACTACGCCTGGCATGAGGTCTGTATTCCTATTTTGGCTGCATTCCTTGCATATAGATCCACTTCAGTTTCATCACACCTTATATGCCTTGAATTTTCTATATAGCATTAAACAGATATTAACATTTTCTGCTTTCTTTAGAAACTATTTCTTACACATATGATGACATTAATGAAAACAAGCAACTGCTGAACTTCATGTGCTTAGTTTTAGGGTATTTGATGTAAACATAAAAAAACACACACAGCACAAACAGAGAAACACACGTTAGCTACCATTTTCTTACCACTGTGACGCTGGTATTATTCAAGCTGCATAACTGATAAAAGTGAGGTTTATGATGATCAAATAATTTGTCCAAAGTTTTGCGCCTGCTACATGCTAAAGTCAAGATATAAGTAGAGGTTTTTCTGACTCTAAAACTCATATTTTGCATTAAACTTCATATTTGCTAACTTTGCCTTGTATCCTTTCTGTCCTGTATTTTGAGACCAATGATCCTCTTTTTTCACATTAAGTATTTAATGCAAAATATCTATGTATTTTAAACGAAATACTTATCTTAGAATGAGAAATATATCTTTAAATCAGATGTTTGCCAACTATCAGTGTGTACGTTTCTTAAACTGGAAGGGGCAGCATTTATGCCTAGATAAATAATGACATTTTTAGTGTCCAACAGGTTTTTAACAAGGAACATTATGCTGAACTGAGGCAGAAGGTCTCCTGCCAGTTGTCTGCTTTCCTGAATATGAAGTCTGTTTTATTAATTTGAAAAAATATGTATACATATCTTACTAAAAATGATTCTTTTAAAATTGCATTCCCTGAATCCATTGGTCTGCTTTTGTCACAGCTGACCAGCTTAATTCTAATCAAGTCTGAAATATGTCAGACTGTTTCCAAAATGTTTACTTTTGCTATTCTCTACACTGAATTGAGCTTTGGGGAGTTGAATGTTTAAAAGTTCTGATGTGAAAAAGAGAGAAAAAAAAGTCAAAGATCTTTCCTTCTTAGAATCGGTTTCTGAATATTTGAAGATGGGTTTCTTCTCAATGATGCAGCTGGGAGCTTCTGATGTTAGAGCACAAAGCAATTTTAACCCTTTTCCTTGAGAAAGATTTACTTTCTTTTGGATATCAAGATTTTAGTCAGTGTAGTGGGTTAAACTGTGTCCCCCAACAAAAAAATATATGTTCAAGTACGAATGCTTGTCTGGTATCTATGAATGTGACTTTATTTAGAAATAGGGTCTTTGCAGATGTAGTCAAGCTAAGATGAGGTGATACTGGATTAAATTCAATACCTGATGTCCTTATAACAGAAGAAGACACTTGGAAGAGAAGGCCATGTGGAGACAGAAGTAGAGATTGGAGTGATACAGCTAGAAATCATAGAATTGCTGAAGATTCTTGGGAACCACCAGAAGCAAAGAATAGGCAAAAACATATTCTTTCCTGGAGCCCTCAGAGGGAGCGTAGCTTTACTAGCACCTGCCTTGACTTCACAGGTCTTGTCTTCAGAACTGGGAGAGATTCAAAGGCTTTGATTTTAAGCCACCTAGCCTGTGGTAATTTTTTAAAACAGCCTTAGGAAACTAGTACTATAATCTCTCAACTTCAAGCAGCTATTTTCTTCTTGAATGCTATTCTTAAAGTTAGACAAATTAATAATATCCTCAAATTTCTGTAGTCTCCTGACTTTGAATCTTGGAATGTGTGATGATTATTTCTTTCCATATAAAAAACAGAATTAAGTGTATTTATTAGTCATCACAAACATGAAGTATAATACTTATGTATTAAAGAAAAAATGTACAGAAAAATAAATATTTCATTAAGTAGATAGATAGCTTAAAGAAGATTAACTTTAACATTCAGAGAGTATGTGTTTAATATTTATAATTTTATGTATTTCATCATGGATTTCAGGCATCTAAACACAAATAAAGTCATTTAATTAGATACAGATTCTTATTTGTTTGAGTACTTTATCATTTGCATTTGCAATTATTTACTTGCTTAAAAAACAACAAAAATTTACATTAATGTATTAACATGTTTTGTAAGTATATACATATATTAATGTGTATATATGTATAGTTTCAGATTGTTAAGATCTACTCAAGAGTAACTAGATAAAAATAAGAAAGGAAAAGAAAGAGACTAAAACATTACTATGTTGAAAAATAATTCTTTTAAGTCTTATTGTTGACTTAGCCCAAAAATCAAAGTTTAATATAATTTTATAAATTTTTATTTTTAGTGAGACTTGTGCCAGTTTCTGAATATTCAAAGTATTATAACATATAATTTAACTAAAAACAAAAACAGAGAAAATAGGACAGTAGAAACACTATCAACAACATCTTTGAGCCAGAACTTTAGACAATATAATCACAATATTTAAATCAATATTTGCTAGAAAATACTACAATGAGAAATTAGTTTACATTTGTTGTGATCGCTATCAGCATTCCTGCTGTATCCCGATTCTAAGAGTTAGTCGAAGTTATGTTTCCCTTGGGAGTTTAGAGCTCAGGTCATGGCTTCAGGGGGTGCAAGTCCCAAGCCTTGGCAGCTTGCATGTGATGTTGAACCTGTGGGTGAACGGAAGTCAAGAACAGGTTTGGGAACTTCTTCCTAGATTTCAGAAGATGTATAGAAATGCCTGAATATCCAGGCAGAAGTTTGCTGCAGGTTTGGGGCTCTCATGGAGAACCTCTGCTTGGGCAGTGCAGAGGGAAAGGTGGGGTTGGAGCTACAACAGAGAGTCCTTACTGGGGCGCCACCTAGTGGAGCTGTGAGAAGATGGTCACTGTCCTCCAGACCCCAGTATGGTAGATCCACCTACAGCTTGCACTGTGTGCCTGGAAAAGCTGCAGACAATGCCAGCCCATTAAAGAAGCTAGGAGGAAGGCTGTACCATGCAAAGTCATAGAGGTGGAGCGACCCAAGACCATGGGACCCACCTCTTGCATCAGCATGACCTGGATGTGAGACCTGGGGTCAAAGGAGATCATTTGGAGCTTTAAAATTTGACTGCTCCATTGGATTTCAGGACCCACATAGACGCTGTAATCCCTTTGTTTTGGTCAATTTCTCCCATTTGGAAGAGCTGTATTTACCCAATACCTGTACCCTCATTGTACCTAGGAAGTAACTAGCTTGCTTTTGATTTTACAGGCGCATAGGCAAAATGTACTTGCCTTGTCTCAGCTGAGACTTTGAACTGTGGACCTTTGGGTTAATGCTGAAATGAGTTAAGACTCTGGGGGACTGTTAGGAGGGCATGGTTGGTTTTGAAGTGTGAGGACATGAGATTTGGAGGAGTCAGGGGTGGAATGATATGGTTTGGCTCTGTGTCTTCACCCAAATCTCATCTTGAATTCTACTTCCGTAATTCTCAGGTTTTGTGGGAGGGACTTGGTGGGAGATAATTTGAATCATAAGGGTGGTTTCCCCCATACTGTTCTCATGGTAGTGAGTAAGTCTCACAAGATCTGATAGTTTCATCAGGGGTTTCCACTTGTGCATCTTCCTCTTTTTCTCTTGCCACCTCCATATAAGAAGAGTCTTTCGCATTCTGCCATGATTTTGAGGCCTCCCCCCAGCCATGTGGAACTGTAAATCCAATTAAACCTCTTTTTCTTCCCGGCCATGTGGAACTATAAATCCAATTAAACCTCTTTTCTTCCCAGTCTCAGGTACGCCTTTATCAACTGCATGAAAATAGACTAATACAACTCCTACAGTTGTTCAATCAAGCAATTACAAACTTTTCTTTATGCTGTTTTTTGACCAGAGATGCATTTTACTTAGTTTCCATCGTGTCTCTTGTGTGGCTGAAAAAGTAAATTAGTTTCAGATATTATAAGAATGACAACCTTTAAATACACATTCAGATGTCCTATTTCTCTTAAATATAATCAAAAGAACTGTCAATGCTGGTACCACCTTCCCACACAGCAAGAATTAGCTAGAAGTCAGTGTGGCTTTCTCTTAAAATAGATATAAATTTTCCTGAATCTCACCATCTCCACCATTCAGCACTTATTCTAGGCCTCCTTAATCTGTGAATCCTTCAACAATTTGGGCTTTTCTCACTTTTTTTTACTTTCTGAAGAAGCAAACAGTGTGGTACATAACTTATAAAGTAGAGAAAAAGCAAATAATACTAAAAGTCTTTATATTGGTTTGATGTGCCTTTCCTTAATTGTGTTAAATTGCTAACTAAAGGATGTTCACTTAAGATAAGGCAAAGCCAGGAACAAAATTGTGGTGTTTTGATGCCAAATTTGATGTTCTTTGCAGTTATAATATTGCTGCTGCTATGATGCTGATAAACACATACCCAAGACGGGGCAATTTACAAAAAAAAAAAAAAGAAAGAAAGAAAAAAAAAGAGGTTTAATGACCTTACACTTCCATATGAATGAAGAGGCCTCACAATCATGGCGGAAGGCAAGGAGGCGCAAGTCATGTCTTACATGGGTGGCAGCAGGCAAAGAGAGAGCTTGTGAAGGTAAATTCCCATTTTAAAAACCATCAGATTTTGTGAGACTCATTCACTATCACGAGAACAGCACAGGAAAGACTTGCCCCAATAATTCAATCACGTCCCACCACGTCCCTCCCACGACATGTAGAAATTGTGGGAGTTACTATTCAAAATGAGATTTGGGTGGGGACACAGCCAAACCATATCATATGGTATAGAAAATTAATTAGAACCACTTTAATTCTCCAGTTATTCATTCATATCTTTTATTCATTTATTTTAATCAAATATGTATACATTATTTATAGGTAATGCTCAAAAAATAAATACTTGTGAAGAATTCCTTCCTTAATACATTTTCAACCATTCCAAAATGAATGCACACTTAAACTTACAGCTTATATGTTGGGAGAGTTTATTTTTATTATCCCATTTTCTTGAATTTATTTCTTTAAAACGTTTACTCTTGCAACCTTATTTTTCCCTCTAAAGCTTACTATAATTAATATTATAATTTAAAATGTCTAGATATTCCATCCACAGATATGTGCACACACATAAATGTGCACACAGACACATGTGCCATAATGGCAGTTTCAAATAGTGGTATCCATAAAATTTCAGAAGATTTAGGAGGTCTTGGGTTGAGATGATTTATGGATACCCCAGTAGATTCTGAAATTCAAATCAAATCTAGTATTATTCTGTGATTTATGTAAGTTCCTTTATTAAGATGTATCCCAACTCCATCTTTAGAATTAAACTGCTGCTGCCTACTTCCACCAGTAACATACTTCTCTCTTTCCTGGCTAATTTGGGAGATCTTGGACAAATAAACTAGTTTTTTGTTTAAATAAATCAATGCCTATGGGCCTCCTCAAATTAGGACCATCAGCTCTTTTAAGAAATCTGCAATGGGGCTTATATAACATCTGCCCCTTTCATATTTTTGGAATCAGAGTCTAAATACACCTTTCTGACTGCAATCAAACTGATTGTCTTTCTGTCACTTCTCAACCTCTATTCAGCTAAGACTTCATAGCATATCAGGATCTACTTAAGTTTTGTAATATATACATTGTATAATTATTTGACAACTAATCAATAAACCTTTAAAGATTGAAAAAAATTAGAAATATTTATGATGATAACTATGTACAATAATACAATATTGACATTAATGCAATATTAACATATTAATATTGATAACAAAATATTTAAACTTTGAAGAATATTTATTGTTTAAAAAATTATAGTGACATGGGGGCACTGGCTGTAGTAACATGGTAAAGTTTCTTTCTTTGGGTGAAAGATCCACAAATTTGCACTCAAATAAATGAATTTGTGCTTTATTACTACAGATATTGATGTTGGAGAAGATGCATGGAATTGCTGTTCTATAGTTGAGATAATAAAACAGACATAATGCCCATGATTACCAAGTTATTTTAATTATCATTGCCCAAGTTTATCTAACCACAATATTATGTAACTATTTAACAATAAATTTGAAAAAAAAGCTTTTTATTAGAATATCTATATATTTTCTAGCTAAGATATTTCAAAATTTAGTAAGCAAATAGCATTATGTAAACTAAAACACTATCCAAAAGTGCAATGATTCTATGATTAGAACAAAGATATCAATATGATTTTGTCAGAATATGAGTTAATATTAAAATTAACATTTTATAATAAATGAAACAAATATTTCATTTATATTTATAATAAATGAAATGAATATTTACAATTATTCATAGACGCATACACAATGACTTATTATTTAGCAACTGACCTTTATCTTATTAGAGATATTTTGCTAAAATATTTAAATCATTGTTAATTAGAATTCTAAACTGACTTCCAAGAAATAAAATTGTTTATTTAGAATATATGGCATCTAAAGTGATAAGCAAATTATTTATTCACATAATACTGAAGAAAAGCATTGTTCCCATTAAAAATTCCTTTTATTACTCAATTTGAAGCATAATAATTCATTGAGTTACCTTTGCATACTTATGTAGAATTGATTTCCATAGATATTTATTTTTTCTTTTTCAAGAACATTAGCAGCTTTACTAAGATATGATTGATATATAATACATTACAAACATTTAAAGTGTGCAACTTGATCATTTTTGACATTATTGAACACTATAAGTCAATCAATATACAAACATATAAGTTCCACAAATGTTTCTTGTGCTCCTTTGTAATTTATTCCTACATAGCAATCTGTACAGAAAATTCTGTTTTCAAACTAATGCATTTATATGCATATAAAATATATGAAGATAACATTTAAATATAAATAAAGATGATATTGGAGTGGGAATGATATTATAGACAACTTATAATTTTCTTCATTTTTTTCTATTTACATACTGCATTTTCTAATTAAATTATTTTTAAAATTTCAGATTCAGAGGGTACATATGCAGGTTTGTGACATGGCTATATTATGTGATGTGAAGGTTTGAGCTTTTAATTGTCCCTCACCCAAGTAGTGAACCAAATATCCAATAGGTAGATTTTCAACCCTTATCCCTCTCCCACTATCCTCTCTTTTGGAATCCTCAGTGTCTAATGTTCCCATCTTTTTCCCTTTGTACCTAATGTTTATATCTAATTTATTTCCTGTTAAATTTATGTATCATACAGTTCTTTATGTTGCTTAAGTTACTTGAAAACGTATAAGGCTGTAAGAAGATTTTTGAAATCGAGAAAACATTCCCAAAGATAAGTTTATCAAATTGTTTAACTGTCAGCAAACCTCCTTAATTCCCAATAATGGCAGTAGTGCATGTGCTGGAACATAATTATTAGCTAATAAGCTAATAAGTACCAGGAGCTCAGACTGACTTTTAATATTTAGTGAGAAATAATATGTTATTCAAGAAGCTTAATTTAATTTATTTGAACAACTTTATATATCTCAGTAATATTTAAGGATTGAAATATTCAAGATAGAGGATAGAAATTCCATAAATAAGAGTACTGTGTTATATGTTATTATGCATTTATTATTTAAAATATGGTTATCAAATCATTACTAATATGAACATTGAAATGCAGAAAAAAATTGTTAGTATGCTAGAATTATTCCAAAAATTATAACATAAAAGGAAAATTTCACTAAAATTCCTGGAAGACATAAAGACCTTTTTTCCTAAAAACTGTATCAATAAAAGATTCTTCAAATAAAGACAGTTTAAGAACTACTTTTTATGACATTTAGCAAATTCAGTCCTTTTTCTAAAGGCCATCAGTTCCTCCTTTTTTGTAAGTTATCTTGCAGTTCCCTTGTTGGTTCCAAGCTATCAAACTCTGAGCCATGTTCTGAGCCTGCATTCTTGACTGTGGCCTCGAACTCATTTGTATCTGTAACTCATTTGGAAGTCTCTGTAACTCATTGGGAAGTTGGATCTTCATTCAGAAGGCTCTCATGCCTACCTGTTAGTTAAATTTGTATACCTTTTCTCCTTTTTCAAGAAAAGGCAGATAAATTAATGCCATTTGATGAGGAAGTACGATCATGCTCACAGGAAAAAAAAATAGTCCATCGTGCTACAAAATTTATTTTTAGTGTGTGCTTACTGTAACTTTGGGGAAAGTAGGGGAAAAGAAAGCAACAAGAAACCAAAGGTAATGGTACAATAAAGAAACAAACAAAAAAAAAGAGGGAATTACAGATATAATAATATAGTGAAATGTGTGTCCTCAGAAAAAGTATTGAAATAAAATTATTAAAACAGATATCTGTATAAGAAAATTTTATTTGTTGTCATTATATAGTTCAAAAACAGAGACAAAAGAAATACAGAGCAGCTTTTAAATTATTTCTGTGTACCAGCAATATACAATTGAAAAATAAAATTTAAAAACTTCAGTGGCGTACAATGTGACATACTTGGGGATGAATCCAACTAAAACATTGTGTAAAAAATATGTTCTAAAAGTAAGAATAATTGGAAGTATTTTCTTATTATAGCTTTTATAGAGTTATATTTATTATTGAACTTAATGTATTCATGAATTTATTTTTTATGTTGAACACAAATTTTAATCACCAAAAGTCCTGAGGTATAATTAAGAGCACCCCAAGGGCAATTTTCTATATTTGTTATTAAAAAATGAAGGTAATATTTTTTACTAAAGTAAACAACTTACTACTCTAGTAGAATTTTTTTTGTTTAATGTTCCAAAAGCAGCTAAGCGTTATCGGGTATGGCTTCCTAGTGAAAGAGAGGGGTTATGTTTCACCAAGCATGTCGAAGGGTGTTCAACATTAGATCTGCAAACTTATTAAGTTGTGTACATTAAATGTGTACAACTTTGCATATGCCTGTTATTCCTCAATAGTGTTTTTTCTAAATAAAAGGAGTTCTCAAGACGTATGGTAAACACTCTGGCCTAAAATTCACTTACAAGTCTTATTTAAGTGTAAGTGCTTATGAATAGAATGTTAACATTCCTAAAGTCTCTGATGATTTAGTTCTGTTTAAAAAGAAACATTATCAAACATTAGTTTAAATAATAATATTGAACTGCTTTTTTTCTCAAATTTTGAAGTTTTTTGTTCCTTCATTGTGTGAGAGATACAAGATGCCAATTTTATTAGTTTTCGTTGATTCTAACTATACTAATATACTATACTACTGTAAGCAAAAGGCTTATATTAGTAGTTGAAATTTAATTTAAAAGGCACTGTAGAAAATACAAGCCATTATTACGATTTTAAGATTATCTAAGAATACTTAAATATTTATTTATTTATTTACTTATTTATTTTTTGAGAAAGGGTTTTGCTCTGTCACCAGGCTGGAGTGCAGTGGCACAATCTCAGCTCACTGCGGCCTCAAACTCTTGGGTTCCAGCGATTCTCCCACCTCCACCTCCTAAGTAGCTTGGACTACAGGTTCACATACCACCAGGCTCAGCTTTTTTTTTTTTTTTTTTTTTTGTGGAGACAGGTTTAGCCATGTTGGCTAGGCTGTTCTCAAACTCCTGGCCTCAAGCGATCTGCCCATCTGGGCCTCCCAAAGTGCTGGGATTACAGGTGTGCATCACTGTGCCTAGACTTAATATTTCTCATACTCTAAACCACACATGCTAAATATCGTACTCCAGAATGTGTTCCAAATGGTATAACAAGTATAATATATGTTTAGATTATAAATTGGGTGTGAAGATGGAATATTTTTTCTTTTTAAGTTGAAGCTCAGCAATGGCACAAAATAGACTATTTTAGTAATAAAAATGTATTTTCATTAAAATCATACTGATAATTTTGAGGCACTTAATATATGTATATAATTCTTATTAGTATAATGTATTTTACACAATAAATATATATGCAGAAAATTCAAAAGATGGAGAATAAATACTATGGTAAATAAATAATAAAATACATTAAAGGAAATGAAAATTAAAAACAACACACCACATTGTGTATCAACTTTTCGAAGTCTTTTGATGAGCTTTTGACAGCACAAGCGTGTTCAAATATTGTTCTGGCTCCACATACTTGCATAATATAAAGCAAAAATAGTGTTTTGATAAAGATCTTCATACATAAGTGTTTCATAAAATTGCCTAGAAAAAATTAATAGAAATATAATTACTGCATGGAGTTGTAAATAGTATAAGAATTATTGACATACATTGTCAATTTATTTTCCAGTTATATAATATAAAGTTATAAAGTTTGTAATTAACTAATTTCTATTAATTCAGATGAACTTTTCCAAAATAAGTCTTAAAGAGGTCAATTACGTAAATGAAAACAAAATTTATTTGCATATAGCAGCATTATCCAAATTGTCTCTTCTGTTTTCAGATCGAAATAAAAAACGAGTAACGTTAAACAAATAAAAGTATTAACATTCTATTTTTAGATCTTTATAAAATACAATTTACACTTTTTCTGGTACGCTTTGAAAATTTAACATTTCTCATAGTGCCAGTGTAATGTTCTAATTTTATTATCTGATTAAAGTTTTAAATTAATTAAAATACATATCCCACATGATTATTATATGATAAAGGATTTATTCCATTTCATTTTTATCATAGAATCTAAAAAATGGTAATATGCCAAATATGAGTAATTTAAAAATTTTAGGGGCTGCTCATAGAGCACTCAAACATATTCATATAAGTGAAAGGGCTGAATGTGTAGTGTAAGTAAAAGTGATAATCTACTCTGTATTATTTGGCATAAGTGCCAAATAATCCTGGATCCTACAATCCAGGGATATTTCAGGGTTCTACAGGATGTAGTGCTATTGTTCAGTTACATTATATTTAAGTATATTTAAGTAGTGCAGTGGAAGATTTTAATAATTCAAAAATCAATTTTTAGTACCTTTTGGTATTTAAGACATGGGTCTAAAGCAGCACATAGCTATTAGCTAGAAAAGATGTAAATACACACATATATATTCTTTCTACCATACATTTTTCTCATTGTTCTACAATGACGATGCAAAAATTCTTAGCAGTAGATACTTTTGTGACAATGAATATAAGTTTTTTGTTAAAGTATAAATACCTTGTCATTTTAATCCAAATTGGTGTGCCAGATTAGAAAATCAGTTCCTTCTAAGATAATAAAGGCAAGCAACAATGTATAGACTATTTGGATGTAGACTATTCAAAACACTGGGAAGATATGCAACAATGTATAGACTATTTGAATGTAGACTATTCAAAACACTGTGAAGATATAATTTTGAGTATCTGGGGCAGCCTTATTAAAATGGACTGGATGGTTCCCGTCAGAATTTTCTATATTAGCTCTCCTTCATGATGTGTAGACCAAGTTAAGATTTATTTTTCTATGATTATTTAATTAGTGCACTAAATAGAAATCATGATGCAGGCAGGGGTTGCATCTTCCTCTGTCGTTCTGCCTACGATTGTGTATACTGAGTTTTACATACACTTTCTGGCACATTCCAAATACTTGTGTAATTGATTATTGCATGCAGGCATGAATGAGTGGCCTATTTTTGCACATGTAACACTTGAAGAACTGCACCGCTGAACCTGCGATTTCTTTCTATTTAATAAATCATTCTCCCACAAAAATTTCATTATTAAATGAAATTTATGGGGAAGGAGAAATTGGAATGTGAAATGTCATTATAAGCAAACTTTAAAAAACACATCTATTAGCAGAAACTCTATGCATTAGTTTCAATCCTAGAAAGAATAAAAAATGTGGTGCTTTTCTTTTTCTTCCTTGAAAGGAAGAAGTGTATCCAATGGATTTATTAAAAAAAAAAAATCTATTCACATGCATCTATGCAAATAAACTAGAAAATCTAGAAGAAATGGATAAATTCCTGAACAGATACACCCTCCCAAGACTAAACCAGGAAGAAGTCGAATACCTGAATAGACTAATAACAAGTTCTGAAATTCAGGCAGTAATTAGTAGCCTACCACCCCAAAAAGATCCCAAGACCGTATGAATTCACAGCTGAATTCTACCAGAGGTACGAAGAGGAGCTGGTACCAGTCTTTCCACAACTATTCCAAACAAAAAAAAAAAGAGGGACTCCTCCCTAACTCATTTTACGAGGCCAGCATCATCCTGATACAAAAACCCGGCAGAGACACAACAAAAAAAGAAAATTTCAGGCAAATATCTGATGAACATTGATGGGAAAATCTTCAATAAAATACTGGCAAACCGAATCCAGCAGCACATCAAAAAGCTTATCCACCACGATCAAGTTGGCTTCATTCCTGGGATGCAAAACTGGTTAAACATACGCAAGTTAATACATGTAATTCCTCACAAAAACAAAACCAATGGTAAAAACACATAATTACCTCAATAGATGCAGAAAAGGCCTTCGATAAAATTCAACACCCTTTCATGCTGAAAACACTCAATAAACTAGGTATTGAGGGAACGTATCTCAAAATAATAAGAGCTATTTATGACAAATCCATAGCTAATATCATACTGAATGGGCAGAAGGAAGGAGCATTCCCTTTGAAAACTGGCACAAGAAAAGGATGCCCTCTGTCACCACTACTATTCAATATAGTATTGGAAGTTCTGGACAGGGAAAGCAGGCAAGAGAAAGAAAGAAAGGGTATTCAAACAGGAAGAGAGGAAGTCAAATTATCTCTGTTTGCTGATGACATGATTGTGTATTTAGAAAACCCCATTGTCTCAGCCCAAAATCTCTTTAAGCTGATAAGCAACTTCAGCAAAGACTCAAGATACAAAATCAATGTGCAAAAATCATAAGCATTCCTATACACCAATAATAGACAAACAGAGTGCCATACCATGAGTGAACTCCCATTCACAATTGCTACAAAGAATAAAATACCTAGGAATACAACTTATAAGAGATGTGAAGGACCTCTTCAAGGAGAACTACAAGAAAATGAGAGAGGACACAAACAAATGGGAAAACATTCCATACTCATGGATAGGAAGCATCAATATCATGAAAATGGCCATACTTCCCAAAGTAATTTATAATTTCAATGTTTTTCCCATCAAGCTACCATTGACTTTCTTCACAGAATTAGAAAAAAACTACTTTAAATTTCACATGGAACCAAAAAAGAGCCCCTATAGCAAAGACAATCCTATACAAAAAGAACAAAGCTGGAGGTATCATGCTACCTGATCTCAAACTATACTACAAGGCTACAGTAACCAAAAGAGCATGTTACTGATACAGATATGTAGACCAATGGAACAGAACAAAGACCGTAGAAATAACACTGCACATCTACAACCAGCTGATCTTTGACAAACCTGACAAAAAGAAGCAACAGGGAAATGATCCCAAATTCAATAAATTGTGTTGGGAAAACTATCTAGCCATATGTAGAAAACAGAAACTGGACCCTTTCCTTACACCTTACGCAAAAATTAACTCAAGATGGATTAAAGACTTAAACATAAGACCTAAAACCATAACATCTCTAAAAGAAAACCTAGGCAATATCATTCAGGACATAGGCATGGGCAAAAACATCATGACTAAAACAATAAAATGAATTGCAACAAAAGCCAAAATTGACAAATGGGATCTAATTAAACTAAAGAGCTTTTGCACAGCAAAAGAAACTATCATCAGTGTTAAGAGGCAACCTACAGAATGGGAGAAAATTTTTCAATCCATCTACATGACAAAGGGCTAACATCCAGCATCCACAAAGAACTCAAAGAAATCTACAAGAAAAAAACAAACAACCCCATCAGAAAGTGGGCAAAGGAGGTGAACAGACACTTTTCAGAAGCAGACATTTATGTGGTCAACAAACATGTGAAAAAAAGCTCGTCATCACTGGTCATTAGAGAAATGCAAATCAAAACCACAATGAGATACCATCTCACACCAGTTAGAATGGTGATCATTAAAAAGTCAGGAAACAACAGATGCTGGAGAGGACATGGAGAAATAGGAATGCTTTTACACTGTTTTTGGGAGTGTGAATTAGTTGAATCATTGTGGAAGACAGTGTGGCGATTCCTCAAGTATCTGGAACTAGAAATATCATTTGGCCCAGCAATCCCATTACTGACTATATACCCAAAGGATTATAAATCATTCTACTATAAAGACACATGCACACATATGTTTATTGCAACACTATTCACAATAGCAAAACTTGGAACCAACCCAAATGCCCATCAACGTTAGACTGGATAAAGAAAATGTGGCACATATACACCATGGAATACTATGCAGCCACAAAAAAAGGATTAGTTCATGTCCTTTGCAGGGACATGGATGAAACTGGAAACCATCATTCTCAGCAAACTAACACAGGAACAGAAAACCAAACACAACATGTTCTCACTCCTAAGTGGGAGTTGTACAATGAGAACACATGGGCACAGGGAGGTGAACATAACACGCTGGGGCCTGTCAAGGGGTGGGGAGTGAGGGGAGGGATAGCATTGGGGGAAATAGCTAACGTAGATGATGGGTTGATGGGTGCAGCAAACCATCATGGCACATGTGTACCTGTGTAACAAACCCTCACGTTCTGCACATGTGTCCTGAATTTAAAGTATAATAATAATTTAAAAATCCATTAATTAGCTCAATGATTCAGAAAAAAGTTTTTTTAAGCACCTTGTGCAGATCAAACACAAGACTACTTAATCCTTGTAATTCTCAGGAGATATATATATATATATGTATACACACACATATAATATACACACTTTCTTTAAAACAAATAATACAAAGACAATAACAGTCTTTTGAGACATAAAGTTACAATGAAATTGTTGAAAGCTAAGTGACTACAATATATTTTTGCTATTTAACATCATGAGCAACACATAGCATATTTTCTAGATAACATTGTTTGAAACATGCAATCAATACTCGTAAATCTTTGTAACTCAATTAATGACTAATTAAATTTTAGATGAAGTGACATTGCCAATATTGTTCAAAACACACACACAAATACAAACACACAAATGCAACTACCACCACCACTACCATCAAAACCTGAAGTTAAGAATAAGTCTATTTAAGTTAGTCTTATTTAAAACTGATATTGAAACGTTATATTGCAACGTTCCTAATATTATGACAATGTTCTTGTTGACCGTACTTAGAGCTAGAATCACATTAATAATAATTAGGGAGCAATGGAAACAGCTTTTTATTTCCTTAAGTCAAAAACTGTATGCAATGTTATTTACTTCATTGTAAAGTATATCTGCACGTACTGATATAAAATTGGTTAATAGAAAAATTATCTTCCAAAAGAAATATAATTTGTAAAATTCAAATTAATTGCTGATTTAAAAAATTAAAATGATATAATTTTTACATTACCAAATCACTTCTTATAAATTTTATAAGGAGTTTAATTCTGGCCCTGTGAAAGTCCTCATTTATATAAAAACTAATTTACATTGCATTACTAAAATGGCTCATCATTGTAATTTTTTAATAAATCTATTTTATTTGGCTGAAAAGGACAGTAATGAAATTTGTTTGATAGTAGCCCAGTAAACATGTCTTATAAAAAGCTGGAATAATAATGACATCATAATAACATCTCATTTACAAATGTAGTTTACTTTTCTCTTGAAAAAAATATACTAAGCTTATGAATGTTTAGTGCTTCAGAGACAGAAATGCTGTGACCTCACTTAGCAATTAGTTTTCTTTCTATGCTCCATAAAATTGAAGAGATTTACAAAGCAAGTGGAAATACCAACTTTTATAATGATGAGCCATATGGCACTACATTTACTAAATTTATGCTTAGCAGAGAGTATAAAATTATAGTTCTTGCATTTTTTTTATTTTATTTTTTTTTTTACAAAATGAGGTTACTACTTCTATCATGCTTACAAATTAGCAAGATGACAATAACAAAAAGAAAGTTTCAGGGTAAAAATATAAATTCTGCTTAAACTAACATTATTTTTCTTAAGGAACGTTTTGGCTTAGGAATAATTTTTAAAATCTTAGGAACATGAAATACTATATTTATAAGAAACTACCCAGGTGAAATACATGATATAATGTGTTTAGCTTGAGGTACATTTTGCTCCTGGTCAAAATGTGTTCTTAAATAATAGAGATAGCATTGTTTAGACCAATCTACTCAGTATCTCTTCAACTGAGTATATTCAGTTTAAAATGAATTCATTTCTGCGTTGTGATAGGCTAATCTACAATTCATCATGAGTTTGTATTTGCTACGGTTATCTAAATTGTAATCTCCCAGATGACATGGAGAGACAGTTATATACTTGAAATGTGGTAGATTAAACCATAAAAGGATGGAAATTGCACCTCCCAAATTATTAGTGTAGTTACATTAAGCAGTTTAAATTTTGTAAAAAATTATTCTCATGGTTAATTATTGGGCAAAACCATACTTAATATTTGTCTGATACATATTGTGCTCTATATTTATTGCCCTCTTTAAATGGATGAAACCATCAATCTGACATGAAACCCATGATGAATAGTTTGGTTGCCATGTTGGAAGTCATTTTTCCTCTCTCTTCCCTTCTATTTTCAATATTCTATTTTGAAGTACTGTCATAATTTCCATCAAAATACTTTTTGAATATTTTTGTTGATTCCCAAATTTACTAATAATAGACCAGTTCAAAAGTCTCTAAGTGGTCTTTACAGCTAGTTATGCATCAATTACCTATTGCTTCTGTATATATAGTAATTGAATTTCAAAAGTCTTCTCTATTTTATTTTCTGGTTCAATACCTGTGTGTTTCCGTATATTTTGACTTAATGTGGATTATGGTATGAGGTACAATTGTTAATCTCAAACTGATGAAAATGTTCACTAATATTGTCAATGATAAATTTTATATCCCATTTATGCTACTCATTCAGACCCCAAAATCTAGAATAAAGCTACTATTGACACTTTACATTTTAGTGATGTCTACTCATTTAGTTAACAAATCACTTAAAAGGGTGACTAAAATGTGTCTCTTGTCTTTAAGGACATGAATGTGTGTATCTGTATGTGTGTGCATGTGTAGTTTGAGTCTAGTGTGTTCTGTCATATCTAAAGCAAAAGTTACACCAATACGAATGTAAATAAAATAGGAAAATAAATATAAAAGTAAAATATATTTGCAATTTGTAAATGTATTTCTATTAAATAATTGAATATAATTTATAAATTTAAATATCAAACCTTCTCTATTTGGCCCCAGATTGATTCAATCTTCTTATTCATTCTTTTAGCAAATGTGCTTTTTTCACTCATTTATTCATCCATTCAATAAATGCACCTGCAATATTCCAGGTACTCTTCTAGATATTGGGGATGTAACAGTGCAACACAATAAAAACATACATAGTACAGTTCCAGTATGTATATAATTTAATATTACTTGTTGGCATTTCAGAGTCATTGAAGAATCAGTAATAATGAAGACACATGTCTTTCCTTAAGAAGCTCATAGTTTTAAAGACAATGTCACTCCACTCATCTCCAGCTACCACTCCAAACTTACATTCTCCTATCATATGCTATTTTATTAGAACCATTATACTTCTCAGTCTATCAAATTGAGTTAATCATTTTCTTTTCTTCATGCTTATTGATATGTTACCAAACTAGAATTTAAGATCCCTGTAGAAAGGAGCCTAAAATAGTACTGACACATGATGACTGCTCAGTGAATATATTGTTGAACGAAATTAAGGAGTAAGTGTTTAGATATATTGTTACTTAGATGTTACTTACATTTTTTGTCTTCTCTAGTTTAACTTTTCAAAAATAAAAATTATGCTTTGTACATGTATGTTACCTTCTACAAAGCCGATAGAATTTTGTTTTATTGTTTATTCAGACAACATATGCTTAATAATTATTCATGAATAAATTGGCTTCTTAGACTCAGTCAAACCAGTTGACGCTAAGAGGCCAATTATTGAAAGTTGATATTATCAATGAATTTCACCAATACTGACATGTATTGTCTTGAATACTAGAATTACTTTGTGATATTAAGCTTAAAAAACTCACAAATACATATTCAGGTGAATTTTGTTGGTAAGACACCACCATAGGTTTCAGGATTCAGGTTCACACGATGTCTCCAAAGAACTTCCCTTTTATTTTTAAATTATAAGAAATGTATAAAATTTAAGTAAAACATTACATGTATGCATAGCACTGTAGAAATATACTCATGATCTAATGTTTGTAGTTGTGTTTTTGTTGAACAAAGTAGGAGTGATTTTTCATTTCATGTAAACTTTCAACATAAAACTGCCATTTAGCCCCCAGGCACTGTTCTAAATACTGGTACAGGCAACAGTAAATAAAGCAGAGTCATCGCAACCATCCCATAATACACAGACAAGAAGAATAGAAACACAATGGATGTATCTGGTCATATATACTATGAAGAAATTTAGGTAAAGTAACAAAGAAGAAATGATGTTGGGTATGTAACTTTAGATTAATCAGGTACAGCCTCTTTGAAGAAGCAATTTTTGGACTGAGTTCTCTTAAAATGGAAGAAGTGGTTGTGAAGATCTTCAGTGATAACTTTACAGACAGAAGAAGATACTGTGGTCAGGTGGGTTTTATACTGGAAATGCAAGGATGGTTCAACATACACAAATCAATATATCACATATGCAGAATGACTTAGTGGGTAACAGGTATATTATTCCAGTGATGGATATACTAAAAGCCCACACTTCACCACTAGGCAATATAGCCATGTAACAAAATTGCAATATAGCCATGTAACAAAATTGCAATTGTACCTCTCAAATTCATGCACATTTTTAAAAAAGAAAACAGCAGTTGCCAGGGCATTGTGAGTAGAAATAGCTGAGCATGTTTGGAGTAGGACACAAAGACATCGTGGGGGGTGAGCTGGGAATAAATGGAAATGTTGTAGGGAAATAAGTGTGTGAGAGAGTCTGCGAACAGCTCATATTCTGTCTTGAAGGGAATAGTAAAGAATATGCTTTTTTTTTTTTCTAATTATGCTAAGATTTTAGAGCATTTTAAGAAAAAATCATGAGCCATTTTCCACTTTTATCTCTTATGTATTGGCCAGAGAGGGGCCAACATGAAATGATTCTCAGAGAACAATTATCAAGTATGTTGTTAATACTATGCAAAAAAAAAAAAATGCACCTCATCTCACCCCAAATAGAAGGTGAAGTTTAATTAAACTTTTTGTGAACATTCACATAGTCATTAGTTGGATGAAAACTCAGGTTGCTATATTGACTCATTCTGCTTTATTTTATATGTAAAAATGAACACAATTGTTTTATTAACATCACTGTGCCCATTTTTTGAGTAGGATTGGCATTTACACACTTTTGTTAAAAGTCACAATAGCTTTTACTTATGCTATCTTGGTTATATGTTCTCAATTTGGAAAAGCGTCGTAGTACACCCTCAAATGTAAAACAGCCAGAAAATAATAAAAACTTTCTAAGTGGACTTCTCTATCCCAAATATATAAAATATGTATATGATCATACTTTTAACAGAAATTTAGGACACATCCATGTTATTTTGGTGTTACAGAATTAACATTTCATAATCTGAACATATAATCTAAACATTTCATAATCTAAATCTAAATTAAGTTACTATATGATAAATTAGCTTTGCAGTCTTTAGTTTCATCTATATTTGAATACCAGATGATTGTATTCTCATTTTACAATGAGAATCATGCTGAATTGTAAAGTTCATGGCCATGGCACTGAATTTAAGACTAAAAAATTAGTGCAAGTTTCAAAATAAATTGTACACAGTTTCAGGTATTTAAATTACTATAGAAGGAAGCATAACAAGGGGCACTTTCTACTACTATTTTTATTTTCCATAAGTCAGAAAGAATAGCTTTTCAAATATACAACAATGCAGTATCATTTTGTAATGCTAACAGAAATGATTAAATACAAAATGTTAATGTAATCAGTTTTCTAGACATCAGAAGACTCGTCAGCTATGATATAAATTATAGGCTTTCCATTGCTGCTGAAAACTTAACAGCCTTTATGTCTAGAATACATGTTATTAGAAAATGTGAAGTTTTACAGGGCTTAATGAGAATTCAAATCAGGATATTTCTACAGGGAAGAAAACAAGCCTGTTCCTGCAGCTATCTGAATTACTACATAAATCCATTCGCTTGTCAAATGTAACCTGCTTCAGTTGGCCCTACATACCTTTTAAATAAAATATACATGGATTCTTCCAGCCTATAAATGTATTAGGTCCTTTTTGTGTTTGTACACCTTGTACATTTTATTTTTAAGAACCCCTCTTGTAACGTCAGAGTGACTGGACTCATCAGAATACATCACAAAGATCATTTCTAAATGTAGAGCAGACTTTGTGTTGACTTTTATTCTCTTCTTCTATAAGCTCTCAACTGGCATTATTGATGGGAGTGTAATTTGCCACTCTTTGCCCTCACTGTCAGGAATCGTGAACATGGTGCAGTTTAAAAGATGGGTCTTACTGATTCTCATGCTCACTCCATGAAGACAATTTTTCTCTCTTCCTGAAATATTTAGAAATGTTAGTAAAAAATATGATGAAGGTGACAAAATATGATTAATACTGTTAAAACTTTGAAAATAAATTAATTTTACTCAAAGTCTAACTGCCTGGAAAAACACAGAAGTAGGTGACAGATTGAATCTCACATTGTTTACTCTTTACAAATGTCTTTCCATCAATTAAACACTTGTTTCTCCGCATCAGTTTATGATTTGAATGAAAGGTATAAGCAATAAAAAAGTATGTGGTTTGGGTCAGGCAGGGTGGCTCACACCTGTGATCCCAGCACTTTGGGAGGCTGAGGTAGCAGGATCATTTGAGCCCAGGGGTTTCTGATGGAAGTTCCCATCTCTACCAAAAAATTAGAAAAATTGTCCAGGTGTGGTGGCATATGCCTGTAGTCCTAGCTACTCCAGAGGCTGAGGTGGGAGGATTGCTTGAGCCTGGGAGGCAGGGGTTACAGTGAGCCATTCTCATACCTGTGTGACATCGCCAGATGTTGTTTAAGAAAAAGAAAAAAAAAAAGTGACTTGAGCATTGTTGTAAAAACAATTATATCATGCTAGTAAAAGCATTTTTTACATATTTAAATGAAAGATTTCAGGATAAAATCTAGCATGCAGAGTGATTTGGGCTGAAAGAAACTAGCCAATAAGGACACCTCATGATTTTTGTTGTTGTTGTTGTTTGAGACAGAGTCTCACTCTCTGGCCCAGGCTGGAGTGCAGTGGCATGATCTCGGCTGACTGCAACCTCCGCTTCCAAGGTTCAAGCGATTCTTCTGCCTCAGCTTCCCGAGTAATTGGGATTACAGGCGCATGTCACCACGCCGGGCTAATTCTTGTATTTTCAGTAGACAGGGTTTCACCATACTGGCCAGGTTGGTCTCGAACTCCTGTACCTTGTGATCTGCCCTCCTCGGCCTCCCAAAGTGCTGGGATTACAGCACCTTTTTTGCTGAACTACGGCACCAGGCCTACTTCATGATGATGATGATGATGATGATGATTTTTTATTATTATTATTTTTGAGATGGAGTCTCGCTGTCTCCCAGGCTGGAGTGCAGAGGCACGATCTTGGCTCATTGCAAGCTCGGCTTCCCAGGTTCAGGCCATTCTCCTGCCTCAGCCTCCCGAGTAGCTGGGACTACAGGCGCCCGCCAGCACGCCCAGCTAATTTTTTTGTATTTTTAGTAGAGACGGGATTTCACTGTGTTAGCCAGGATGGTCTCAATCTTCTGACCTCGTGATCCACCCGCCTCGGCCTCCCAAAGTGCTGGGATTACAGGCGTGAGCCACCGCTCCCGACCACCCCATGATATCTTAAAAGAAGAGGTCATGGTAGAAAGAGAAAATATTCGCTCCTACATGAAATATGTGAGCAAGAGGACATGACCCAAGCATCATAATACATTTCAGAGGTGAAGTGTCTCATGATAGATCCTGCGGTGAAATGGGATGAAAAGAAGTATCTTTATGGACATTTTAGTGTATAAATAAGTGAAAAAGGTATAGAGGAATGTAGTGTAAAAGCCTTCCAGTAAACAGAGAGGTAGAAGAGCAACTGTGTTTTGGCAAAGTCTCTTTAAAGGCTGCTATTGATTAAGTTGTTTATTTTTTCAGTACTGACTGAAGAGTATTTCTATAAACCACACTTAAGTTTCTTCATTTCCAGCTCTTTTATCTAAACTGATACATTTTCCACTTATCTGAGGTGGAATTTTCCTTAGATTTTAATATCACTATGTAAAATTGCCCGTTATATTTTCAAAAATACTTACAATATCCTTTAGTTGAATATTAATTTCAATTGAGTTCTATTTATTATGGATAAACATGAAATGTTTATCCTTACCACTCAGGTAATGTCTGCTCTGTTTAACTCGTTTTAGTTTTAATCTTTTCTCTCTCTTCCAATTAATCACCAGTTCCTGTTGTTACACTGTGTGTGTTTATGTGCGAAAGAGAAACAGATGGTAAATAGACAGAAAAAGAGGTAAAGAGAAAGATACAGAGAGAACAGAAACAGAAACAGATACACACAGAAAGAGAATTTCCCATGTGTCTACTTATATGCATATTTACACCACACCAAACACACACACCCCACACCTCATTCTCTTCTCTTGATCTCTGTCGTCACCCTGCCTATCATTCTTTAGCATATTTCCAATGTCAGCTGTCCCCAGGTTAGTCTTCACGATGAAGCAGTTGTAATATACATTTTCAATAGAACTATCTCATCATGTCTTTGCTGTGTAAAAGTATAACATACCACCCAACGGTTTTAATGAAAATCCAAAATATTCACAAAAATTGCAATGTGTTATGCCATTTGACCCTTCTCTATATCACCAGCGTAATTATTCAACACTCATTCTTCTTCCTTTTGACACACTTGCCCAAATGTCTTTTAATTTTGTAAACATGTTGCATTCTGTCCTGTTTATGGCCATTACATATGGTGTTCCTCTGCCTAAGACACTATTTTGGAGGTGTATGTTTGGCTGACACTTGCTGGGCCCTTAGATCTCAGGGAGACTCAGGATCTTCCTTGACGTGACCTCACAAAATCTGGTATGTCTCCCTCGTTCCTATGGCCATCTTTCCAGTCTGGTTTTTGCACCAGCAAGGCAAATGCCTGACATTAGAAACTTGCCATTCCTGTCCTTACCAGTGTTCCTAGATCTAGCTTCGTGATCAAGAAGTTCCTTCCATATGTTTATTGCCTGAAAGAATAAATACGTAATATATAACTATGTGTCATTATGCACGGCATGCTACATGCTTAACCTTTTTCTTTGCTTTTTTATAGGCATTTCTATCCAAAAGAGAATTTAAATGTTGTTAAGCTGTCAGAATATTCATACTTCCACTTATTGACTATCACCCTTCTAACTTCTCGTGAAATTGTAGACCCCTTTGAAGCTTTTGTCATCTAATTGCAAAGGTGACTTTAGTATTGTCACCTATTGGCCTGTTGTATAATCTGACTTATTTTTATTTTTGCACATGACTTGCAGTCTACTTCTTCATCCAGATTCTTGCAATTAGCCCAGGTATACTCATGGCCATCCACGTGGACAGAATATACACAAACTCTTGCAGTTACTCATAACTGGAAGGAACTTGCCTTGTCTCAGATGAGACTTTAGATTTCTACTTTTGAGTTACTGCTGAAATGAGTTAAGACTAGGGTACTGTTTGCAAGGCATGATTGGTTTTTAAATGTGAAAAGGAAATTAGATTTGGGAGGAGACAGGGTGGAATGATATGGTTTGGCTCTGTGTTCCCAACCAAATCTCATCTTGAATTGTAATACACACATGTCAAGGGAGGGACCTGGTGAGAGGTGATTAAATCATGGGGGCAGTTTCCTCCATTCTGTTCTCATTATAATAAATGACTTCTCACAATATCTGATGGTTTAAGATTATGTAACAGTTTGCCCCTCCCACCTTCTCTCTCCTGCCACCATGTAAGACATGCCTTGCTTCCCCTTCACCTTCCACCATGATTGTAGGTTTTCTGAGGCCTCCTCAGCCAGGCCTCCTCCTCATTGACTGTGAGCCAATTAAACCTCCTGTCTTTAAAAATTACCCAGTCACAGGTTTTTCTTTACAGCAGTGTGGAAACGGACTAATACAGTTCTTAAAAGAAGAAAAGAGAGTCCGAAAAAAAGAATCAGAAAAATAGTATTGTAAGGAAAACTAGTATTGCTGGCATTAAAAAGAGAGTCAGAAAAAAAAGAATCAGAAAAATGGTATTGTAAGGAAAACTAGTATTGCTGGCATTAAAGTATAGGGCCCACCCGGCCCAGTGGCTCACACCTGTAATCCCAGTACTTTGGGAGGCCAAGGCGGGAGGATCACAAGGTCAGGAAATCGAGATCATCCTGGTTAACACAGTGAAACCCCATTTCTACTAAAAATATAGAAAACTAGCCAGGCATGGTGGTGGGTGCTTGTAGTCCCAGCTGCTCAGGAGGCTGAGGCAAGAGAATGGCATGAAGCCAGGAGGCGGAGCTTGCAGTGAGCCAAGATCCTGACACTGAACTCTGGCCTGGGCAACAGAAGGATACTCTGTCTCAAAAAAAAAAAAAAAAAAAAGAAAAACACAACCATTATAGGGCCCTGGACCAAGGAATACAGGCAGTCTCTTGATGCTTTAAGACACAATGTCATAAATTCTCCCATACAGCCTCTAGAAGGAACACAGATGTGCCAAAACCTTGATTTGATTTAGGCCGTTGTGATCCATCTCAGACTTCTGACATTGATGAAAGTAAAATAATAAATTTTTATTTTTAAAGGACTCATTTTTTGGTAATTTGTTACAGCCACAATAAAAATGAATACATGTGGTGATAACTCTTTCAAGCATTTATGCATTCATTCTTTAAACACGTGTACTTTGTGTAGTTTCTATTACTTACTCAAAAATGTATATTCAGTAATTTAAACAGGTACTCTTATTTTCTGTGATGTACATGTTTTTACAAAAACATGTAGAATGTATTTAAGATAGATCTATGATATAAAAGATGTCAGCATGCTTATTACAGTAATGATCCTGGTACTTGGGTCAACATTGAACTTATGAATTGTTATAACTATCCATACCCTCTTGCCTCAACGATAAATTTGATTTTGTGCCGAGGAGCCCTAACAGAAAGAATGGGAAGGAGTAACATCTTTGTTCTTTGGAAATATAGAAAAAAAAGGAAGAAATACTGAAAATATTGAAGTGCATTGAATCAATGGGGAATACAAAAGTGAATGTGTCCACATTTTTAAAAGAAATAGCAAGATATAACAATGGGTAATATTTTGAGTCCTTTAATTTAGAACAAGATCTAATGTATATTTATAAAACAACTGGTAATGAACACATATAACGCTATCTGTATTTTCTTGCATTTTAATAAACCATTTTAATAATAGTCAATTGTAATCTTGAGAGGAAACCATGTTTCATTAATATAAAACTTGCATAGATTCATTTACCTTGATAATTGAATTTAGCAATTGAAATGTTGGGAGAAATAATAACAAAACTACATTCTTGCATTCCCCCTTCTTTTCATTTTCTTTTTAGAATATAATCAGTAGCTAGCAAGAAAAATAATTTAACTATTTCTTATTAAAAGATAGCAACACGAGTATTGTGAGAGGTGGAAAAATAAAGACATCACCTCTAATTTTGCTTTAGACTATAAATTGCAATATGTAAAACAATTCCATTGCTGCAAGAGATAAAATTGAATAAAAATAGCATTAAAAATGAACTAAATAAAACTGAGTAATACAACAAAATTATACAATGCTTTTATAATATCTCCAAGTAGGAATCTGGTCTATTATTTCCAAATTTACAATAGAGTATTAAATTAATGACAGATTTATTTGTCTATGCCAAAGTTAAAGAAATAAATTATACAATTTTTAAATCATTAGTAAAGAACTTTCACTGTTAAATGGTGACAATTTTTGGCTTCTACAATGAATCAGCCACACTGATAATCAGTATAAATCTTGATAATTTGAATTAACACAATGGCATCATATATTAATAAGTTAAAATGATGAAATCTATATTATACAGTGCATTTGAAACCACATAAGATTATAATTCTTAAATATAACATTTCCTGATTTTGAAAAAGTGTTCTTTATTCTCTATTATTCAATTTCATTTATACATTTGTTATTCTATGACTTATTGGTTACCTTTATGATTTGTTCAAAAATGAGATTATACTTTAATGTATGTAAATTTAACACTTCTGTTGTTAGCATATAGTAGGAGCTCAATAAATTGTAGTGGTAGTAGTAAGTGTTTTTAATAGAAGTGCTTTGGGGACTTGTGTTACTTTTATGCTTTGCTTTATGCTAACCAGTGAGGTTACATACTGCTAGCATATATTATAACGCTTACTATTATTCTTTCCAAATTGTTAAACTTGTGAAAAAATGATCACATGATTTAAGTAAAAGATTAAGACAACAGTTTTTTAGAGTTGCAATTTATAAAAATTAGAATTCAAATGCTACATGATAGTTTTACTTCATGTATATTTATTTTTCTAAATGCTAATTTAGCATTTTGACAATTTCAAGCAGATTTTTTTATCAAGATCACACTAAATTCCTCAGGATTGAGCTCGCAAAGCAAGAGAGAAACTAAGTGGACCCTTCATTCACCTGGAGGCCCTACAGAAGATCCCAATTCATCACTAGAGAAAAATTAGGTGGCCCATATTACCTTCTTTCCCAACATCAATTATAATCTAGCCTTTATTTTTGTTCACCCACTAATACCTAGGTTATTTTAGCTTGATGATCACCTTTCTAATGAAAATGAAAGAAATAGGATAGATACGATTGTTGCATACAGGAAGGCTCTTTTAAATACTACATTTTATTTGATGCCATTGATATACCCATGGACTTCTAGACTTGAATACCTCAGGTTTTATTGAGTAAACAAATAGCAAAGATCCACTGATTCCAAAAGAGATTCTAAGGAGTAGACATACCTCTTAGTTGAAAACTTCTTGAACACACTGACACACCTAGACCTCAGGATTATTAATATAAGACCTAACACATTATTGGTTTATAAAATTGATTTAATGGAATGCAGACCACATTTTTTAAAATGAGAATGGCATTAAGTACATAAATATCAGCATGTACCCCTTTTAGGTTACTTCTTATACATTTATTTTAGTCATACATAGTTGATGTTTTTCTTGAGTCTTGAAGTTCAGAAGGGAAAAATCAAACAACAGAAATGTATATTCTTGCTTTTGGAAGATATTAATTCCCCAGCTAGTTATTTTATTACAAAACATGACTGGTAGTTCATTGGCCATAGACTCAATAGTCACTACCACACATTTCTTTTTTTTTTTTTTTTTTTTTTTTTTGAGGCAGAGTCTTCACTCTGTCCCCCAGGCTGGAGTGCAGTGGCACCATCTCGGCTCACTGCAAGCTCCGCCTCCCGGGTTCGCGCCATTCTCCTGCCTCAGCCTCCCGAGTAGCTGGGACTACAGGCGCCCGCCACCGCGCCCGGCTAATTTTTTGTATTTTAGTAGAGACGGGGTTTCACCTTGTTAGCCAGGATGGTCTCGATCTCCTGACCTCGTGATCCGCCCGCCTCGGCCTCCCAAAGTGCAGGGATTACAGGCGTGAGCCACCGCGCCCGGCCTACCACACATTTCTTGACTTAGATATGCATACATTTGTGCATATATATGGAAAATATCTATGTAGATATATTTGTTTTAATACAAGTAGTGATCTAGTGTTGTGTACAATGCAGATAAGAATCTCTGCGTGTATAACTTAATCTTCTGTATGTATAACTTAAATTTCTGCAAGGCATGGTGGCTCATGACAATAATACCAGCATTTGGGGAGGTCATGACAGGAGGATTGCTTGAGGCTCGGAGTTTAAGGCTAGCCTAGTCAACAAAGAGGACCCCTCATCTCTGGAAAAAAAAAAAAGTAAAAGTTAGCTGGGTGTCAAGTGGCAAAGTGGCAAGTGCCTGTGGTCCCAGCTACTCAGAATGAGGCAGGAGGATTGCTTGAACCCAGGAGTTCAAGGTTACAGTGAGCTATGATGGCACCACTGTACGGCAGCTGGCAGAACACAGCAAGACTTGTCTCTAAAGTATTTTTAAAAATCCACTTAAACAATTCCACTTTGTATGACTACAAAATAACCAAATGTAACAAGCTTTTACCTTAAAAAAAGTTTGTGTTCATCCATAAGATCTTTGAGAGGAATATTGTTTGTGTGAATGAACACGTCTAATAACTGGAAGTCAGAGGAACATTACACAGGAAATTGTCTTAAATGGATGGACAATTACATTAGAATAGGTTTAAATTTTTTCCATTTTATTTATCAGAGGGTTCAGTGATTTCACATGATTGATAGTGCCTTTCAAATCACAGAATAATTTACAAACATTTTTATTCTTTTTCATGTACTAGTTTTTGTGTCGTGTTTTAGCTCCATATATTATTTAAAAGAAACTAATAGTTATTGATTTTTAAGCATTTCAGTTGGGACACTGTTTTATGATAATTAGCTTATTTAATCTTCATCCAAACCTATGACATTTATTCTATTATGTTCAATTGGCCAATGAAGCAATGATATTGAGAAAGACTAAATCACAAGTCTAATGTCTCATATGAAGGAAGACACACAGCTTGGATCTGAACTCCTTTCTCTGTAGCTGCGCAGTCTAACATTTTTACCACTATTAAATGTTTTTTAATGAACATCTCTTATCTGGTGACATCAGTGTGCTTGATCTTAAATAGTAAAATTGTGTGAGAGATGTATTTACTTCTGACCAAAAACTGTTATGTCTGACTCTAAAAATACTATTTATACTACAAAATGTCATGAAAATACAGATAGAATTTTTTATAAAATTCTCTTGAAATAGTTCCATCTAAAGAATATGTTAAATCTGAAAGGTCTACCACTGTGGTTTAAATTAAACCAACATAGTTTTTATTTTCCTGAGATACTTGCCTTAAGGTGTTATATTTTCCAGAAGGCTTCCTATATTTTTGTTGATGCAGTCTTTTGCACATTGTTGAGAAATAAATTTTCCTAGCAGTAAATGCATTTCTAAGGTAAATAGTTTCTTAAAAATCCACAGAATCGTTATTCTCCCTATTTTTATCATCAAGAATATTTTCCTGAAAATCTGTCCCTCTTCAGAAACCTACTGACCTTCTGAATAGTTCGTTACTTTTAACTAAAACGCTCTCTTGGACACTATTTAGTTATGTATTAGTTAGTGCAGTTACTTTAATAACTATGAACAATGTCCAAAGGAAAGAAAAGGGATAGTATTTTAAGAAGCTCAAAGAAACCCACTTGTGCTACATATAAGAAATGTATACATTTTGCACACATTTTTATGATCAGCTATTTGAGAAATGAAGTATTATAGACAGCATTGAAGACTTTTAGCTTTCCCAAAATACAACCATTCTAGTCCTCTCCCTCACTATTCAGAAATAATATCCTGAAGACTTTGAACATCACTTCCTCACAAGTATTTGTAATTTTTCCTATTATGCAGTGACTATAAATTATATAGAGTATACTTTTGAATTGTGCATAAATAGTACAATATTGTTTTAGTCTATTCAGGATGCTTTAACAACATATCATAAACTGCGTTGGCTTATAAACAACAGAAATTTCTTTCTCAAAATTCTAGAAGCCAGAAGGTCCAAGATCAAAGCACTGGTTGATTTGGGGTCTGGTCCATAGATCGCACCTGCCAGCTGTTTCCTCGCGTGATGGAAGGAACAAGGCAGCTCGCTAAGGATCTCTTATATGGGCCTTAATTTAATTCACGAGGGCCCTGCCCTCCTAACCTAATTAACTCCCCAAAACCCCACTTCCTAATACTATCACCTTAGGGGTTAAGATTCCAACATATGTATTTTGAAAAGACACAAACCATAATATTATACAAAATAATTTGCCAAAATTTTAATTCAAAGTGTGTTTTCAACATGTCTCTATGTTGGTGATTATTCTTATTACTTTATTTCATCTTCTTATTTTATTTTTATTATATGTTTCAGGTCATGTATGGAGAAAAGAGAATGTGAAATATAATGCCATATTGCATTCCCAACAATAATCTAAGGCATTTTCCATTCTAAAGTTGTCTTTTTTAGAATATGTGTTGGGAATATATTTTGCTGTACTCTTAAAATAAAGAAAAATAAACTGCTTTTTAAAAATGAATGTACTTGATCATAAATGAAATTTAGGAATTTGATCATAATCGGAATTTTTTTTTTTACTACAGAGAGCTCCTTTAGAATAAAGGCTTAATTAGACCAACATTATAGAATTGCTTGATTTCCAATATTTTTTAAAAAATATATTTATCCCCTTTCTATAAGAGTAAAAGTTGATTTAGTGTCTGTCATACAGAATACTCCATGTTGTGGGGGAACTTAGAAGCAAATTATGAGTTCTTCTTCACAAACTTGTAAGGAACTTATGACTCAGAAATATAAAAAAATTAAAAGAACTTTACTCAAAAGGATGATGGATTATATTTATGTGTGTGACTCAAAGAATCTCATTCTTTTATAAATATATTTTGCAGAAAAAATATAGTGATACAGGCTTTAGCAAGTAATGATTCTCCTGTATAGTCAACTAGAGGGGTAAATTGGAAAATAAGAAGTTTCTCTGCTCTGTCTTCAGTCTCTGCTTTCAGTCATCTTCCTCTTATTAGTGCTTGCCAACATATTCACTCATTTAACCATTTGTTGAATATATACCATGCCCCATTCATTTCAGGGTAAATTGATATTGATAGAACACTTCAAGGAGCTCACAATGCAGTGGGCTATGAGACACATTGATGTCATCTCTACATTGATAACAAAGGCATCTTCCTTAAAATAGCAAATGTGAGTTCTACAAATTTACATTGACTACTGAACAATGCACCGTATTTTCTTTTAGGGGCAATAGAGAGTACCAGAGCTCCTAGACTTCTAGATAAGACAACTCCATCCCCAACATTTATACCTCCATTTGTAGACGTCAAGAGGGTGCCCCTGTAATCCTCTTGCTTCTGGAAAGTGTCCCCCTGTCCCCCTCTCTTTCCTCTAAATTACAGCTACCAAGATTTGCTCTCTAATAATCTCTTTACAATTTCCACCCCTCCATTTTATGTCAGTCTCTGTAAGCAATCCAAATTCATTCCTGGAACTTCTACCTCTATTTTTCTCTTTATAAAATGTCTCTGCTATATGTGTCACATGGACAGTAGAGTATAGTTTGCATCATGACAAGAAGTGATTTAAGTAAGTACAGTAATCTCTGTTCTAATTTTGGATTTACAATTCATAGTGTGATACTTTGTGTCTTTTTTAGACTTGTTTTGTCATGGAGAACTGAAGACAAGAATCCCTTCCTGATCAGTGGGTTGTTGTAAGGTAAAAATGAGATAATGAATATGAATTTGTTTTGAAAATTTTAAATCACTCTTCAAAGTTATAATACATAGAATCTTGACAAGTAATAATATTAATTTTAATGACAATATATTTGGAGATTACATTCAAGTCTGTAAAGAGTATTATCCTTATATATGTGATACAAACTAAAATATTATAAAATGAGCCTTTCAAATTAAAAGTTCTCAGAGCATCAGAGATACAACACAATCATTAATGGAGCTGTTACAGACTTTTTAATTGGGAAATGAAATAGTCATTGCCCTAGAGTAAACTTGACACCTTGTTCATTATCTAAGACTTGATTTTGTGCTATAATTACTTTAAGATCCTATTAAAGTTTCATGCTAACTGAATGATTGGGCTATACATGTGAATAAAACTGAAATATGTGATAAATATATCCTACTGATTTGGTTTCAAGGGAATCTGTACTAATTTCAGGTCCTCTTTCATTGAACACATATGAGTCAATCACTTAGAAAGAAGGATCAAAACATGTCTTAAGATAAGAAAACAGACTTTCAAAGTGCTAATTTATGACTTGTAATTACCAGCAATTCTGTTTACTCTGTGTGTTTTAGGTCCAGTAAAGTTTGAAACTCCAGTAACTCAGAATCATTAAATATTAATTCAGTGCTTGGGCTAAGTTTTGTAGGAGGAAAAAGAAAAAGGAAAAAAGAAAAGAAAAATATAATATCTGTTGCTAACAAGGTTTCTAGTCAACTAGAAAGGGATAAGAAAGGAAAGTCATTGACTGAACTGCAACAGTTTTAAAGGAAATGGAAAGATCCTACTCTATTTAATTTTTGTAATTAAGTTTAGCAGAAGGATAGTTTTATCCCCCTTGTTAATTCTCACACTCCAGCAATCAAGCTTAGGAGGAGATTTTAATCCCTCTTTTGTGAATAAGCAAATTTAGCTGAATGCCTCATATCCAGTGACCATTGTTAGGCATTAAGAAAGCATTGTTCAGAATAGTACAATTTGTATGAGACAGAACTGATTTACACACACACACACACACACACACACACACAGTTGACCCTTCAGCAACCCAGGGGATAAGGGTAGTAACCCCATACACAGTAGAAAATCTGTACATACCTTCTGACTTCTCCCAATTAACTACTAACAACTTACTGCTGACCAAAAGCCTTACCCCATTACCACATATTCTGTATGCTGTATGTATTATATGCTCTATTGTTACAATCAAGTACGTTAGAGAAAACAAAATGTTATTTAGAAAGTTATAAGGCAGAAAAAACATATTTATTATTCATCCAGTGGCAGTGAATCACCAAAAAGGACTTTATTCTTATCATCTTTATGTTGAGATGGCTGAGAGTGGGGAGAAAAAGGAGGGGTAGTCTCGCTGCCTCAGGGGTAGCAGAGGTAGAAGAAAATTTACATATAAGTGGACCCACACAGTTCAAACCCATGCTGTTCAAAGTTCAACTGTATATATTTCTATATACATATAGATATATACACATACATATATTCATACACATATATACATATACTATATATTTATACACATATATACATACATATACACACATATTAGCAATAATTTTAAAAACTGATAATATAGTAATAAACAAAGGAGACAAATCCCTGCCTTTATAATATTACATTCTCAGGAAGTAGTCAGAAAATATCCATAACTTAAATAAATACACAATATAATTTTAGTTAGGAAGAATGCTTTCAAGAAAAATAAAGCAAAGTAAGTGGTTTAAGATTTGCTGGGGATGTTTTAGAGTAGTTGAATAAAGCTTTTCTAAGAAATGACATTTGAAGAGAAACTGGAGCAAAATGTAAGAGAAAGTCCTGGAACTAAATCTGAGCCCGAAACAGTCATGCATTAATGTGTGTACTGCTCTAAAAAACACCATAGACTGGTAGCTTACAAACAGCAGAAAATTATTTCTTACATTTCTCCAGGCTGGGAAGTCCAAGATCTAGATACTGACAAATTTAGTGTCCACATGGTGAAAAGAACAAGGCAGCTCCCTGGGGCCTGTTTTATAAGTTTGCTAATTCCATTCATGAAGCTCCTCATGATGAAATCCCTCCCAAAAATCCCACCTCTCAATACCAATACTTGGTGATTAATATTTCAACATATAAATTGTAAGAAACATAACCACTCAAGCCACAGCAAACAGCAAGCAGAAACACGTAAGATTTTGACAAAACAGTATATTTAAGACATGAGAAGATAATAGGTTTGGACTGAGCGAAAAAAAAAAAAAAAAGGCAAAGAAAGAAAAGAATGGGTAAAATGTGGAATAGTTGTCATTAAATTTCATGAATCCTAAGCCACTGTAAGTAATTTGAATTTTATTTCAAATGTGTTGGGAAACCTTTGCAATCTTTTTGGCAGTGCTTATTGACTGATGCAGTTTAAATGAAAAATTGAAGAGTCCTTAAGGCACTGAAGAGATTATAGGCTCTAGATAGTTGAGAATTTAGGCAGGAGATGGGTACAAGGTTATCCAAGTAGTCTTGCTCATTACAAATGCATGGACTAGGGTCACAACAAAAGGGGTTGAGAAATATTAAATTCGGAACATATTTTGATAGTAGCTTTAATATGGCATCTAAACATTTTTTGTGTTAAATTAGATAGTAACTGTAGAAGTTTTACCATACTTTGAGTATTAAGATGGAAGACAATTGTAGCAGACTAGAGAAAAAGATTATAAAAACAAAAGGATTATATTCTAATGCTAAAATAGAAGCTCTCTTAAATTTCAGCTTAAAATTAAAGACATATAATAAATACTCAGTAATTTTGATTACTAATTTTATTCAGATTATTAAAATAAAAATAGAAAATTTGAAAAGTTTCTCTATTCCTTTATTTTTCCTTTTATGTTCTCTTTTTACTTTTCAAATGGCAACGTTTCATTGATTAAATATGGAGATGTTGACATAGTTTGGCTCAGTGTACCCACCTGTATCTCAGGTGGAAATGTAATCCCTGTGGGTCAGAGAGGAGACATGGTGGGAAGTGATTGGATCATGAGGGTAGATTTCCCCCTTGCTGTTCTCCTGATAGTGAATTGGTTCTTAGGAGATCTGGTTGTTTAAAAGTGTGTGGCGCTGCCTGCTTTGCCCTCTCTCTTTCCTGCTCCGCCATGGTAAGACGTGCTTTATTCCCCTTGTAAGTTTCCTGAGGCCTCCTAGTCATGCTTCCTTTTAAGCCTCCAGGACCATGAGTCAATTAAACCACGTTTCTTTAAAAATTACCCAGTTTCAAGTAGTTATTTAAAGCAGTGTGAAAATGGACTAATACAGATGTGCTGAAATTATTTTGAGCTTTTCCAAAATTGGTTACACAGTGTGTTTGTACCTTACAATGTAAATCAGTTACAAATATAACTTAGTGTTGTACTGAATTCAAAGATATATGTGTTTTTATTAAGAGTATGTAGCTGTACTTGAACTTTTGGAGTAATTTTTGTGTCTTCATGCATGATACCTATGTAAATTATTATGCAATTAGTAACTTCTCAGAGTAGATTCATAGTAGACCAACATTCAAACCTGCCTGTTAAAACTAATAACATATAATAAGTGCAGATCAAAGCAGTAAATTTTAATTAGTAATAGTACAGTTAATAATTTTGTAACAAATGTAGGATTGTTTCTGAGTGTGTTTAAAAACATGAATCAGAGGTGAAACTGAAATTGAAACAAAAGGGCCAACACTTGTAGGGTTCTATTTCAAAATATTAATCTGCTTCAGTTCATCTCTAATGGGTCTATTAGGAAGCAAACAGACATTCAGCTTCCAGTGTTAGTGATCTCCTCCAAGGATTTACTGGTTTGTTCAACTTATTAATTATAAATATGAAAACCAGTGTGTGGAAGAAGGTAAAAATTGGGAAGTGCTACTTCTGTAGGTCATCATTTAGTAGACTATTAGACACCAAGGAAGACACTGTAATTACTTTGGATTATTAGAAATATATACATATGATGTGGTAGAATAACAAATTGTGTATATGTTGTACATTCCTTGTTGAAAAAACATGCTTTAAAATAAGTTTTATTTCCAAAGAATACTTTAAGCTTTACGTTAGGGCACCTAGGAATAAAATTTGGCAAAGATCCTTATCATAATATTTCTTAAGATTTAATGTTCATAAAAATTACTCGGGTTATTTTCTTACTATGCAGATTTTGATTCAGAAGGTTGAGGGAACGACTTAATATTTGACAAGGGCTGAGATTCTGTTTTTCTAATAAGCTTCTAGGTAATGCTGCTAGGGTTGGTTCATGGACCAAACTTTGAGTGTCAAGGAATCTAGACAACTTAAAATGGCAAGAAAAAACATCAAATTTAAATATCTCTATCCTTAGCTTGATACAGAAGTTTATTTAAATTTCTGCTCAACATTAGAGAACTGAAATTGAGAATAGTAAATAATGTATTATGGATGTGATTAAGAGAGTAATGTATGATATGTAAGTGTATAGTATATACTTATATGATAGTGTATGCTATATTGGAGTAAATAAGCATATAATATAGTACACAGTATAGTGCAAACTATATACTATATATAGCATAATGTATATATAGTATGTAAGTTTATACCATACTATATACAGTATATACACTGTATATATACTGTACATGCACTGTATATACAGTGTATGTAATGTATATTGTATGTATATACTATGCTAAATATACTACACATAGCATTTTGTACTATATATACTATATATGCATTACATACTATATAATGCATTATATACATATATACCATTATATATGCAGGTCTTACTATATCATATATAGTATACTGTACACATATATAGTTTAGTGTATGTATAGTATGCTATACTGTAAATAGAGTATATATACTGTATATACTATATATACTGTATATATAGTGCATTGTATATATTATATAATTATACCATACTATATATAGTATATATACTGTATATGCTGTATATATGCTGTACTTTCACTGTATATATAGTATATAATATATAGTATAGTATTTGTATACTATGCTATATATAGTATGTGTACTACTATACTATATATAGTATATGTACTACACTGTATGTTCTATATATAGCACTACACTGTATATACTACATATAGTATTATATACCACATATACTATATATACGTTATATACTATATAACAGGCCTGTTATATACTATATACAGGCCCTACTATATAGTGTATAGTATACTATATGCAGTACATATAATATGTGTATATATACTCTATATACTCTATATACTATACCATATATACAGTGCATATATACTGTCTATACATACACAGTATATATGCACTATACATACATATATAAATAGTATATATGAATAATGTATATACATTGTATATATGTTATAGTATAGTGCAGCATATAGTATATACTGTGTATCATGTACACATATATGGTACGGTGTATATCATGTATATACTGTATAAACACTATATATACAGTGTACTCTTTATATACATACTTATACACCATATATACTATACTATATTATATACTATATAGTACAGTATATATAAGTATAATTATATATAAGTGTATAATGCACTATATACATTATCTCTATATAGTATATAAGAATATACTATACTATATATGCTATCTGTACACTGTATACTACATAAAATATCTGTACTATATAGTATATATACTACACTACATACAGTATGTTACAGTATTATATATACTATACTACATACAGTATATATACACTGTATATATAGAGTATGTATACTGTGCTGTATATAGTAGTGTATTCTATACATATACTATCGTATATACAGTACACTATGTATGTATAGTATATATGAGTAGTATATATGTATATACTTATATACTGTGTATATACAATATCATATATACAGATATACTATATATATGCATATATACTACGTATATATAAACACAGAATAGCCCCTTATACAGGCCCTGCTGAAAAGTTTTCATAGTAGTCTCTCAAGCTTCTCCTCGCCAAATCTGGGGTGTGTTTAATCTAGGAGCATCTCATTTAATCACTAGACAATCTAAAACTATGATCTATTCACCAACTCTGTTTCCATAAGCAGTGGTTTTATTTACTTTCTGAATTTCTCTTGCACTCTGCTTCCTAAGGCCATAAAAACAATTCTTAGCTAATTAAATCTCTAGTAATTAATGAATTTTTTTCCTTTCCAAAAGAAAAGAAATAAATGAAAAGCAAACATTGGTTAATATTTTCAAAGTATAATCCTTCTGCGTTGTTTATGACATCTTTGATTTCTCATTAAAAAAACTAATTTTGCATTTAGGTTCCTCCCACCATCCTTAGCCCAAATTTTATAATTAAAAAAATTCTATTCAGAATCAATTTTACAGTATAATAAATGCCACTGGAAAAGCACAGCATGCATATGAGAGTGATACCTTTTGAGATTTTTAATTTGAGCAAGGTAAGACTTTATGACAGGAGACATTCTCAACTGCCTTCTTGGCCATAAATGAAGGCAGAGCTCCACTTGAACTGAGATCAGTTTACAGTGAACATCATGTAAGCATGGAGAGTGAGTATGTTTATTGCTGCAAATCCAGTCCAAATTTCAAATCACATCATTTTTTCTCTCAGTCTCTGAGCTTCCACTATCTGCCACAAGACAGAACACAGGTACTTGTCAAGTCTAGGCTCCTATAGCTATATTAACTGGTTCCTATCTGTGTTCTCCAGATGCCATAGCTTGCTTTGTTATCTTTATTTCTATCTCTGATTTGATCTATTTTAAATAATGAGTTTTCTTACAGGTGATATCAGGGTTTTTATATTTCACTTAAGTCCCAATGGTTGATTGGGATTTTTTGTCTTTAAGGACAGGACTTTAACTCTGAATTCCCACAATTAATATCCTTAAAGTGTTTGTGGTCAGATATGGTAATAACAAAAGTACTACTGTCGTTCGTTTCAAAGCAAATATTGCACCTAACAATGTTAAACAGGCAAGGAAGACTTTATTCAATACTTTAGCAACAGGAGAGAGATAACAGAATTCAGGTGGAACTCAATTCTGCTGAAACAATGGGAAATAGGTATTTTAAAGACTGATTGAGTTAGTGAAAAAGTACTGGAGGGTGCTAGCATACTGAGTTTGCTGATTGGCTTTATCAAAAGAAAAAAACTAATCTTCTCACATCTTTATAAAAGGAGATAGTTTCTTAAATTGGAGCAAGACACCTATAACCACCCACCAAAGTTAGGCTCTTACCCTCATACAGAAACTGAGAGAAAAAGGGAAGATAAAGGGATAAAGGTGTTGAGGGAGAGGAGGGCATTATTTTCCTGAATATTTACATTTCAAAGATATGGATCCTAGGTTCTTGAGAAAGACACGGGTTTTAAAATTGACAATAAACTTATTAAAAGACATATCTCCAAGTGATAAAGACATAATTTACAATTACATGTTTTTTAAAGTAACTGCTAAGAGAAGGAAGGTCAGGGGCCTAGAGTCAGAAGGAAGCTTTGACTAAAATTTAGTCAGCTTAGAAAAATATTAGGGCCATCTTGATCACTGGCTACATTTATGGTCCTTTAAAATCTGCCATTATGATCTTCACAAAATAAAATCTAACTGTACAATTTATACTAGTTTCCTAGCTCTGCTGTAACAAATTACCACAAACTAAGTGGCTTAGAACAATGGAAATTTATTGTCTCCCATTTGTGGGGGCCATAACTCTGAAATCAGGGTGTGGTCAGGGTCCTGCTCTCTGAGAAGGCTCTACAAGAATTCTTCCTTGCTTCTTCCAGCTTCTAGTGGCTTGAGGTCTTCTTAGCTTTCAGCTGCATAACATCAGTATGTATCGTCATCCTCACTTGGCCTTCTTCCCTGTGTGTGATGTCTCCCCTCTGTTTGTCCCTTATTGGGGCATTGTCATTGGATTTAGGCCCACCTAGATAATCAATAATCATCTTATCTTTATATTATTAATTACATCTATAAAGACTCTTTCTCCAAATGAGGTCACATTTACAGATTCTGAGGATTATGTCACGCATGTGTCTTTTAGGGGTGGCATAATATTCAGGCCACTACACTGCTCGTATACTTAATTGGCTCCTGTGGACAGTAATTTTCCTCAAATTCCTTAATTGTTCTTGAGGCACTGCTCTTCCTCAAAGGCCCAATTTCTCACAACTTCTCCCCAAACAAAGGAGAGCCATATAATTAGTCCCCCAGTCTCTACCAAATAAGAATGCTTCATACATACTGTCAAGGAATTAGGGGTAGATAGGGAATTATAAATGCAACTTTGTGATACTCTTAACTTAATAGAGATATTTGATTTGACTATAAACATGTGCTATGAATGAAATACTACAATTTTCCACACAGAATTCCAGTGGTGATTGAAGAATATCTAAGCAATATATTTTTTTGATGGGAGATAAAGACTACCGCACTACCAGAAGGAAATTGTAACTGAGTTTGACTTTAATTAGGCAAAAGTAATATTTTGGAGAGCTGTTCAATGGTGGTGGAGAACATGGTATAAGTAAAGCCAAACAGGAAGAAAAGAGTAGTGAGTTATTTTTTTGAACCACTCAAAAATTTTGATATTACTAATGCATATAATATAATTTAAGCAGATATAATACTAAAATAACAAAAGTCTTGTGTTATTGAAGATTTTCTGTCATTTATTAAATAGAAAAATATATTCAAATATTTGGTTAAATTCTTCTTGTAATTATTTGGATGATTCATTTGAGAGTGACAAGATAAAAAATAATGCAGGTATTTCTCATAGATACCTGTTATAATCCTTATTACAATTCAATACTTGGGAACTATACACAGAGAAAAAGATGATACAATTATGGGGATGTAGAGAAATAAAGAAGGGAAGAATTTTCCAAATGTGGATATGAAGAACAGAAGTTTAAAAAATTAAGCAAGTTACAGCTTCAATTATAGCTGAAAATGCATTTTTCTTATTTTAAAAATAATATAAATGAATTTTCATTTTGATTAATGCCAGGGATAGGAGTAATTTCTTTGTAAGTATTAAAGCATAATATACTGCTGAATATAAAAACAAGATGAATTCATTTATGTTCTCTGTAAAAGAATGCTTTTGTTGAAAGGTGTTGCCTTTTCATACTAAATGTCTAATGATAATGTCATTTTATACAAGGCCAAAATATTAATACAATCAATAAATGATATTGTTTGGATGTGCCCCCCCCCCCCCGAATCTCATCTTGAGCTGTAGTTCCCATAATCCCCTCATGTCATGGGAGGGACTTGGCTGGAGGTCATTGAAAAATGGGGGCAGTTTCCCCCATGCTATTCCTGTGATAGTAAGTTCTCATGAGATATGATGATTATATAAGGGGCTTTCCCCTTTGCTCAGTTCTCGATCTTCTCCTTGCTGCCACCATGTGAAGAAGGAAGTGTTGGCTTTCCCTTCTTCTGTGATTGTAAGTTTCCAGAGGCCTCTACAGCCATGCTGAACTGTGAGTCAATTAGAGCTCTATCCTTTATAAATAACCCAGTCTTGGATATGTCTTTATAGCAGGGTGAAATCAGACCAATACAGTAAATTGATACCACAGAGAGTACTGTTGCTATAAAGATACCCCAAAATGTAGAAGCTATTTTGGAACTGGGTAACTGGCAGAGGCTGGAACCATTTGAAGGGCTCAGAAGATAGGAAATGTGAGAAAGTCTGGAACTTCCTAGAGGCTTGTTGAATGGCTTTGATCAAAATGCTGGTAGTGATATGGACAATACAGTCAATGCTGAGGTAGTCTCAGATGGAGATGAGAAACTTGTTAAGAACTGCATTAGCAAAAAGACTGGCAGCAATTTGCCCCTGTCCTAGAGGTCTATGGATCTTTCAACTTGAGACACATGATTGAGGATATCTGCCAGAAGAAATTTATAAGCAGCGAAGTGTTCAAGAGGAAACAGAGCATAAAAATTTGAAGAATTTGCAGCCTGATGATGAAATAAAAAAAATAAACACTCATCTTCTAGGGAGAAATTCAAGCCAGCTGCAGAAATTTGCATAGGTTATGAGGCACCAGATGTTGATCACCAAGACAATGAGGAAAATGTCTCCAGGACATGGCAGAGACCTCTATGGCAGCCTCTCATATCACAGGCCCAGAGGCCCAGGAGGGAAAAATTGTTTCCTGGGCCAAAGCCAGGTGCTCCCCACTCTGTGCAGCCTTGGAACATGGTGTCCTGTGTCCCTGCTACTTCAGCTCCAGCCATGGCTAAAGGGGCCAAGGTACAGCTCAGGCCATTGCTTTGGAAAGTGCAATCCCTAAGCCCTGGCAGCTCCCATCGGGGGCTGGTCCTGCTAGTGTGCAGAAGGCAAGATTGAGGTTTGGGAACCTCTGCCTAGATTTCAGAGGATGCATGGAAACACCTGGATGTCCAGGCAGAAATCTGCTGCAGGGGCAGGGCCCACATGGCAAACCTCTGCTATGACAGTTGAGAAATGTGGTTTGGAGCCCCCACACAGAGTCCCCACTGGGACATTGCCTGGTGAAGCTGTGAGAAGAGGGCCACCGTCCTCCAGACCCCAGAATGGTAGATCCACTGCTAGCTTGCACCATGCACCTGGAAAAGCTGCAGCCCCTCAACGCCAGCCATGAAAGCAGCCAGGAGGGAGGCTATACCCTGCAAAGCCACAGGAACAGGGCTGCCCAAGGTGATGGGAGTCCACCTCTTGCATCAGCATGACCAGGATGTGAGACCTGGAGTCAAAGGAGATTATTTTGGAAATTTCATGTTTAATGACTGCAAATTAACATGCCTATTGGATTGCAAAATTGCACGGGGACTGTGATTTCTTGGTTTTGGCCACTTTCTTCCATTTGGAGGGGGTATATTTGCCCAATGCCTATTCCCTCATTGTATCTAGGAAGTAACTAACCTGCTTTTGATTTTGCAGACTCATAATAGATAATAGATATTAGACTAATATAGATATTAGGAAATAGATAGATAAAAGAGATATATTAGTCCCCATATATTAGATTAATATAGATAATATTAGACTTTGCAGACTCATAATAGATATTGTCCAAAAAGAAAAGGGAGAGAGAGAGTTTATTCAAAAGGAGAATAATAGAGAACTTCCAAAACTTAGAAAAAGATATCAATATTCAAGTATAAGATGGTTATTTAGCACAAAGCAGATATAACCCAAAGAAGACTACCTCAAGGCATTTAATAATCAAATCCAAAAATGGAAAGAATAAAGACAGTATGCTAAAAGCAAGAGAAAAATGATGAATAACATTTAGTGGTGCCCCATTACATATAGCAGTAGACTTTTCAGTGGAAACTTTACTGGCCAGTGGAGAGTGTCATGGCGTATTTAAAGTGCTGAAGGATAAAAGAAAACGTTTACACTAAAATAAAATATCTGGCAAAAATATCCTTCAAACATAGAAAGAAATAAACACTTTCCTGGCAAACAAAAGCTAAATAATTTCATCAACACCACACCTGTCCTACAAGAAATGCTAAAGAACATCCTTCAATCCAAAGAAAAGGCTATTAATGAGCAATAAGAAGTCATCTGAAGGCACAAAACTCACTGGTCATAATTAGGTACATAGAGAAACACATAATATTATAAGTCTGTTATTGTGGTGTGTAAACTACCCTTATCTTAAGCAGAAAGGTGAAAATATAAACTTCCCAAAAATAACTACAACTTTTAAAGACATAAGACAGGACAATAAAATTTAAATAGAAACAACAAGTTAAAAAGCAGAGGGAAAAATTAAATTTCAGAGTTTTTATTAATTTTTTGTGTTAGACTGCTTATCTGTTTAAGCAATCAGTGTTACATTCTCATCAGTTCAAAATACTGGGTCATGAAATATTATTTGCAAGCATTCTGGGACCTCAAATCAAAGAACATACAATGGATACATAAAAAATAAAAAGCAAGAAATGAGAGTATGCCACCAGAGAAAATATGCATCACAAAAAGGAAGAGAGGAACAGAGGAAGAAAGGAAGGGAGGGAGGGAGGGAGGGAGGGAGGAATGAAGGAAGAAAGAAAGGAAGGAGGAAGGAAGGAAGGAAGGAAGGAAGGAAGGAAGGAAGGAAGGAAGGAAGGAAGGAAGGAGGGAGGAGGAAGGGAGGAAGAAAGAGGGAAGGAAGAAAATGGAAGGAAGGAAGGGAAGAAGGAAAGAAGGAAGAAAGAGGGAAGAAGGAATGAAGGAATGAAGAAATGAAGAAAGGAAGGGAGGGAAAGGGAGGGAGGGCGGGAAGGAGGGAGGAAGGAAGGAGTAAGGAAAGAAGGAGGGAAGGAAGAAAGGAAGGAAGGAAGGAATAGGGGAGAAGGGAGGAAGGAAGAATAAAGGAAGGAAGGGAGGAAGGAAAGAAGGAAGAAGGAGGTTAAAAAGGAAGGAAGGAGGGATGGAGGGGAAAGAAGGAGGGAGGGAGAGGGAGGGAAGGAGGAGGGAAGGAGGAGGAAGGAAGGAAAGAAGAAGAAGGAGGAAGAGAAGGAGGGAGGAATGAAGAATGGAAGAAAGGAAGGGGAAGAGAGTGGAGGAAGGAAAGAAGGAAGAAGGAAAGAAAGAAGGAATAACTGATCTGGATGGAAGATCTGAAAATATGGAAAGGGACAGAATGATGGAACCAAGGAAGAATGAATGGACAAAATGGAAGATGGATTAAAAGATAAATCGAAATGATAAAATGGAAGAACCTAGGACAAACTCTTCTGACATTGGCCTAAGCAATTAATTTATGACTAAGACCCTAAAAGCAAATGTAACAGAAACAAAAATAAATAATGTGACCCATTTAACTTACAAAGCTTCGCACAGCCGAATAAGTTATCATGAGAGCAAAACAGACAGTGTAGAACTGAATACATTATTTGCAACCATACATTGTCAGAGAAATAATATAAAAATCCACAAAGAACTCAAATCATCAATTTTAAAAAAGCCCCAAATAATCTCAAGTTAAAAAAGTGGCAAATGATACGATTAGATATTTTCCAAAGGAAGTTATACAAAGCACAACAAACATGAAAAAAAATGTTCAACAACACTAATTATAAGGAAATGCACATTAAAAGGACAATGAGATACTGCCTTGCCCAGCCACAATGGCCATTATTAAAACGCAAAAGAAAACCAATAGATTCTGGTGTGATGTGTTGAAAGAATGCTTATACAGTGTTAGTGAAAAATGTAAATTGGCACAACCCTTATGGAAAACAGTATAAAGATTTCTTGAAAAATTAAAAGCAGATCTACCTTTGATCCAGCAACATCACTAATAGGTATCTACCCAAAGGAAAAGAAGCAATTTTACTAAAAAAATAAATAAATACATTCCGTGCATGTTTATTATAGCACACCACAATTTCAAAGACATGGAATCAACCTCAGTGCCCATTACCAATGAGTGGATAAAGTAATTTATTTATATTTACTGTATTTACTTTCCAAAGTGGACAGACATACCATGTGGTATTTTATTTCATGTATGTTTGTGTGTGTAATATCATCATTACGCACAAGTTGAATAAATATAGTTATATATTTCATTTATATATGAGTAAATATCACGCTTAATTCATATATATCACATTGCTCATGTATAAGAGTGCAAATGCGGTATTCCATGGTATGTGTGTTTACGTAGGCAAGGTGTGTATATGTATATATGTATGTATTATTATATGTATATATACATCGTATATATCGCAGGTATGTATATATATTTACATATATATGTGTATACACAAACACACACACAATACTATCAATAACACAATCTATGGAATACTCACTCAGCCACAAAATAAAACAAATGTATTTTGCAGCAACTTGGATGTAACTGGAAGCCATCATCTTTTTTTTTTTTTATTTGAAAGTATAAGTTTTTTTGTTTTTTGTTTTTTGGCGGTGTTCCATTTATTATTATTATACTTTTGCTGTAGGGTACATGTGCATAACGTGCAGGTTTGTTACATATGTATACTTGTGCCAGCGTTGGTCTGCTGCACCCATCAACCTCGTCATTTACATCATCTCAATAGCAAAGCCATCATCTTAAGTGAAGTAACTCAGGAACAGAAAACCAAATACTACATGTTCTCATCACCCTTACAAGTGGGAATTAACTCCGTGGGTATGCAAAAGCATACAGAGCTGTGTAATGAACACTGAAGACTCAGAAAAGGGGAAGGTAGAGAGGGGATAAGAGATGAAAGATTGCCTATTGGGTACAATGTACACCGTTTGCATGATGGGTACACTTGAAAAGCTAATACTTCACAATTCATTCATTCACCCATCTAAAAATTCATCCATGTAACCGAAATCCACTTTGTATCATTAAAGGATTGAAATATAAAATGAAATTTTAAAAATACATGAATACACATACAGCTTAAGGAAATGATGAAACATAAATATACCATACTAACCTAATAGAAAGAAAAATAGAATAGGTGTCTTAATTTCCAGACAGACCATGACATCAAAGCAAGGAAAGTCAAAAGAATAAAGGGCATCACACACCCTATAAAGAGACTTCAACTGTGATAATAAATTTATTCCATTGATCTTTCTATCAGAAATCAACAGAACCACCAGGTAGAAATCAGAAAAAGACAGAATTGAACTCTCAACAGCACTGCCTCTCAACTGATATAATACATTTATAAACTACATCCAACAGTAGCAGAATATACATTTTCCTCTCAAGTTGAATGAACATTCACCAAGATAGGCAAATAATTTGGGCTAATAAAACACATCATAACAAATGTAAAATGATATAAATCATATGTCTTCTTATACCACAATAAAATTACACTGGAAATCAGTAACAGAAAATCTCAAATGCATAAAAGGTTAAACAACACACTTCTAAATAACATATACATGGAAGGAGAAATCTAAGTGTTAATTAAACACATTATGAACTAAGTGAAAATTGAAAGCACTACTTATCAAAAAATTAGTAGTATGCAGAGAAAGCAGTGCTTAAAGGCAAATTATCACAATGAATGCATACGCTTGTGTTAGGAAAAGCAAAACGATATAAAAATCAATAATTTAAATTTTCAACGTAGGAAAGTAGAAAATAAAGGTAAATCCATAACACAATGTGTGCAGAAGAAAATAAATAAGAAGAACTAGAACAAAATCAATTAACACTTAAAACTGGAAATCAAGACAATCAACCAAATAAAAAGCGTAGTACTTTAAAAGATCAATAAAATTGATTGGCTTCCAGTCAAACTAAATATGAAAAATAAGAGTTCACAATTTGCTAATATCAGAAATGAAGGAGGGAACATCTTTACACATTCCAGGGATATCAAAAGGACAAAGAAGGAATACTATATCATGCTATGCCTGCAACTTGCAAACCTAGATGAAATAAGTCAATTTCTTTGATGATATAGTATTTCAAAATTTACACTAAAATAGACAATATGGCATTGACCTGTATCTATTAAAGAAATTTAATCAATAATTAATAACCTTCCAAAACAGAAAGTATCAGGCCAGATGAATCAGAGTAAATCTCTACCAAACATTTAAGGAAAAAATTAGTGAATTTTCTATAATATTTTTCAGCAGAAGAAGCAGAAGAAATACTTCCAATTCATTCTATGAGTCCAGAATTACCCTTGTATCAAACCAGACAAAACCATTACAAGAAAACTTAGTCCTGTAACACATATGTAAAAATCTAAACAAAATATTAATAAATTGAATCCAGCATGTATAAAAAGAAATATATACTCACAACTAAGTGTGATTCATCCCAGGTATGCAAGACAGACTCAATATTTGAAAATCAACCAACGTTTCATCAACAAGCTAAAAAATGAGAAAGTATACGATCACATCAATAGATGCAGAAAAGTGTGTTTAACAAAACCCAACGCCCATTCATAACAAAAACCGTCAGTAAACTTTAGAATAGAGAAAACTTACTCAACATGATAAGGAGAGTATCTACAAAACCTACAGGGCATTAAACTTAATGGTGGGAAACTAGAGTGTTTTCCTTAGTAAAATCCCAGAATAGAGAAAGGTCCTGGTCAACATGAGGAGTATCTACAAAACCTACAGGAGCATTAAACCTAATGGTGGAAACTAGAGTGTTTTCCCTTAAGATTGCAATCAGAAAGTAAGGATGTGTCCTCTTTTACCCTTTCAACATCATCATATTGGAAGTCTTACTAATTCTAGGACAAGAGAAGAAATCAGTATACAGATTGGGAAGAAAGAAAACTATTTTGTTTTCAGATTTACAGATGACTATATAAAAACCCAAAGAATTGACAAAAATTTTCTGAAACTGATAATTATAACAACTTTGCAGGTTAAAATATTAATATACAAATATACATTGCACTTTCCTACATACCAGCAATGAACAAATAGAATTTACAACTTAATGCATTATGGTTTATGTTAAACTCAAAAACAAAATACTGAGATATAATGTAATAAAGTATGTATAAAATTTTATACTGTTGAAAAAACAAAGATAAGTTTCCATATTACATAAACCAAAGAACTAATTAAATGAGGAGAAATTTCCATGAGCATGGATAGATCCAATACTATGATGTGATGTCGTTTTTCCCAGTTTTATGTATAGGACCCAGTGCCATCTCTAGAAAGTTATTTTAGGAAAATTGATAAACTGATTCTGAAGTTTATGCAGGGACAAAAGAGCCAAATTGCCAATACTATTTTGAAAGAGGAAGAATAAAGTTGGAGAATTGACACTACTGATTTCAAGATTCTACTGTACAAAGTTAGGTAATAAAAGACAGTGTGGCATTGACAAAAGAAGAGACAACATCTATATATATATATATGTATGGAGCAGAAAGCCCAGAATATAACCAAATAAATAAGTCAACTGATTTCTGACAAAGAAGAAATTAGCAATACGTAACTGAACTGGAAGGCTACCGATAG